>NC_133451.1:82392500-82692500 GCF_048565385.1 Saimiri boliviensis
CTTAAATGTTATAGAATGTCCGTAGATCTTAGTAGCATGTTAAAATGAAGTCACATAAAATTACTTTCCAAATTATAGTGACTTAGCCTCTGCCTTTGATATTGAAGGACTTCTTCCATCCCCTGGCAAAGTCACCAGCAGTTATTTCCGGGATGTCAGGGTGTGTCACATGGTGGCTTGTGTTCTTCATTGAGTGGCATCACCACGACCTCTGCTGCTATTATTCTTTATAGGAATTCCCCAAGGTGGTTTCTCTGAGCCCACAGACTGCCAAAGCCCCTCAGTGATCAATGACAAAGTTGGGAGGACCCAGTGCAGTAACATTTGTGCCCACGGCCTCAGGTGTCTTTCACGAAAACATCTCCTGACCCTTCTGACCTTAATCCCCCTCATCATCAGGGCACAAATTTAGTTCCTTAAGCCAGAGAGAGGTAGATCCGAGTCATCTTGTCTTACTCAGCCCTGTCCTCCTCATCTTTCTTCTTTATTTCTTCTTCGACTTCTCCATTCTATTTAAGCCCCAAACAAAAACTCCCATGCTCATCAAATCATGCAAATAGGCTAGATTACTAGTTCATCAAATAGGCAGGTTCTGAGTCCAAGTTTATGTTCAACAGAGGCACTGTGCTATAAAAGAATAATCTTAACTGTATTATAAATCATTTATTAACAGTGAGTTATAGTGTATTAGAAGCTAGGCAGAGTACATAGGTAAAAAGTCATGGTTTCTGTCCTCAAAGAAACTTATTGTCCAGGAGTCATAGTTCTTATTTCACTAAGATATCAGGCAGAGAGCATGCCAAGTGCATTTCTAAAATACATAAACTGCATTTTCCTACTTTATCAAATTAAATGTGTTACAAAAGAGCAATGAAATTGAGTCTGTCATGACTTGTTCTCAATTAACTGAGGTTAGCTCCTGGAATTATTTATTCCATTCTTTTTGTTCTTAAAATTCATTTGATAGTATTTCTGAGAATCCACATCAAACTCGCAAGAACACAGTAAAAGATCAAAACAAGGCTATTGCCAGTCTTCTAGCAGTTCTCCTGTTCTCTGAAGATCTTCACTGTCTGCTGTACTCTGTTAGTAACTTTGAAATAATATACTAAGACAGGATGCTGGAACTTTGAAAATAATCATGGATTTCCTACATGATCCCTACCTATATTTTAGATTGACATGACATAGTTATCAAATAAACATCTTATTGACCATAGACTTTTAACTGGCAGTTGTGTTATATACAGAGGAAAACTGGTAAACAAAACACAGCTGTATTCACAGATATCTTGGTTTAGTGGAGAAGATAAGTTTATAAACAAATAATGAAGATGATGATAATGATGACAGTGACTATGATATGATATGATAATGATAGAAGTCCAATAGGCAGAAGAATACTTTTTATTCAATAAACAGTGCTGGGCTAATTGGCTATTTAGCTGATCTCTACCTCACACCATACCCCAAATCAATTTTGGATGAATTATAGATTTAAATACGAACGCTAAAGCATAACATCTTCATACCTTGAAGCCATATGCTCAGGGAAACATTCTTTTAGATGACATATTGTGAGTACATGGGATTCTACAATAAGCCTCATTCCCAGCCCTCTATTTTTTTGAGAGTCAAGAGCCAACTTTCAATTTCTGACACCAAGATTGCAGAATGAAATGGGTACAGACTACATGTGCAAAATGGCTTATTATTATTATTTTATTGCTCTTCAATTATAAAAGAGTCAGAAAAGCCAGTTTGAGAAGTGTGGAGAGTTAGGGTGCTCATTATCCACAGTAGCTTTTTTGTGTGTATGCTGCTGAAAGAGAAACCCAAGAGCTGGAATCAAAGATTTTTAACCACAAGAGATGAGACTAGCTGTGACTCAGGGAGAAGAAGCAAGAGTTTAATGAGCAGTGCAAATGTAATCACAATTGTGAAGAGAATTGGGGCAAGGATTGAAGTATGAAATATGTGGGACAGATTAGGAAACTGAGTCATTTAAAGAAACATGTTGGATGTCATTTCAGTGTGATGCCTTGTGAAAACATCAGATAAAGTTGGACCTTATTCATACCAAGTGTATATCCCTCCTGTTCTGTCTCTCTCTTTCTTTATTTCTCTCTTTCTCAAAGGAAGATCTAAAAACTTACTTCCATTAGAGATCCAATTCTAGTCAAGGGTGTAGCTGTTTTCCAGACAAAGCACCTTCCCAAAGTTCTTGCTATTTTCTTCTAATGTTGAACTGGTTGGTCAACCTAAAAGACTCTGAAATCTTTTCTTGGCCAGGCATGGTGGCTCGCGCCTGTAATCCCAGCACTTTGGGAGGCGAAGGCGGATGAATCATGAGGTTAGCAGTTTGAGAACAGCCTGACCAAGATGGTGAAACCCCATTTCTACTAAAAATACAAAAATTAGCCAGGCAAAGTGGTGGGCGCCTATAATCCCAGCTACTCGGGAGGCTGAGGCAGGAGATTT
Source organism: Saimiri boliviensis (assembly GCF_048565385.1). Classification (NCBI taxonomy): domain Eukaryota; kingdom Metazoa; phylum Chordata; class Mammalia; order Primates; family Cebidae; genus Saimiri; species Saimiri boliviensis. The sequence goes on from NC_133451.1 coordinate 82,394,982, forward strand.
TCTTGAACCTGGGAGGCGGAGGTTGCAGTGAGCTGAGATCATGCCACTGCACTCCAGCCTAGGCAACAGCACAAAACTCTGTCTCAAAAAAAAAAAAAATCTTTTCTTTTCAACTAAAAACAATTCCTGAACCAAAGTTATCTGTCAGCCAGTTACACCTGAATTACCTAGGGTAATTTTAATTAAAATGCAAATTCCTGGTTTTGCTTCAGACTCCCTGAATCAAAATCTCCTACAAGTGGGTTCTAGGAATCTGTATTTTAAACAAGCCCTGTTGATGATTCTTAGAATTCTCAACTAGTAAGGAGCTCTCCCAAGTGTCTTTTCTCAGCTCGTCTTTCCTCTTGGCTTGGCCTCATCTCTTTAAATCTCTAGAGCTGAAGGTATTTTCTAGGCAGAGGATATACTACCAATAGGAAAACAAAACAAACAGCTACTATGATCTTAAAAATGTCAGACTGTGTTACTTTCCAATTTTAAGATATTCAATGACTTCCCAATGAACTGGGAATGCAATAGTTCCATGGCTACACGTCCTTCGTTTCTGATTTCATTCTTTACTACTTCATCCTTTCTGGGTTCTTATTCTCTTATTATGCTGGAGTAAGATCAAATCCTTGAACCTGCCAGGATTGTTTCTGCCTGGGAGCTTTTGAGGTTACTCACTTTCTGCATGGAAAACACTTTCCGTGTCTTCCCACTGCTGGCATCATCTCATCATTCAGATCTAAGATCCTGCTTTACCTCAAGAAGCCCCTGATTTCCCTTTCTTGTGTGTGCGTGTGTGTTTATGTGTGTGTATGCTCCACTGGTCATTCTTCAACACATCAGACTATTTAAAGTTTACTTTCTGGCGTTTAGCACTTCTGAAATCAACTAATCAATCAATTAATTACTTTTTCTTTCTATCGTTTTTAAAGAAAACTGATCTATCTCTCTGCTTCTGTGAATGAATGAAGGAAGAATCTTCATCTGTGTTAATCATTGCTATGTTTTTAGTGCCTAAGTTACTATAATTACTTAGCGAATGTTGAATTAAAAATACCAAAAGTGCAAGACATTAAAAGAATTTTAAGGTTCCCAAATCAGCCTTCAAACCATAATGTCTTCAATTCTTGTAATTTTATAATTGCTCCCCTCTTCTACTCAAGGATCTTACCTCTAGTCTTATAATATCTGCCTGTAATTATATATGAGGGCAGAGGAAGGACAAAGTCCTAGATAACATAATGTGTAATTTGGCAAATGAAACCTTACACTTTAATATGGATGCTAAATGGCAAATAGTGTCAACATAAATCCTTACATATAAAGTAAAGACATGGACCTTAAATTAATTAATCAATTAAATCATTAATTCAACAAGTATTTATTGCTAACCAATTCTGTGCCAAGCCTTCTCCTAGGCACTTAGAATACATAAGTAATCACAACCATGATTCTTGCCCTCATGGAACTTACTCATAATTCTAACTGGTAGCGAGACCATGAGAATCTTCAAGTTATGGAGAGCTTGTCTTCCATCCTGATTTATCTTCCTCAAATGTGGTTATCTGTAAATAATAGAGTTTTTGCGTAGAAACCTCAACTCATCTTTGATATGCAAATAAGTTGTTCTGAAATACACATTTCTAATTATCTGCAAAATATCAGGCATTACAAATTAAGACAGGATTCAGTGGCTCATACCTGTAATCCCAGCACATTGGGAGGCAGAGGCAGGAGGGTTTCTTGGACCCAGGAGTTCAAGACTAGCCTAGGCAACATAGCAAGACCCTGTCTGTACAAGCAATTTAAAAAATATTAGCTGGACACAGTGGCATGTGCCAGTAGTCCCAGCTACTCAAAATTCTGAGGTGGAAGGATCACTTGAGCCAGGGAGATCCAGCCTGAGTGACAGAGTAAAACCCTGTCTCAAAAAAAAAAGAAGAAGAAGAAATGCAATATATATCTCTACTATTTTCATCAGAAAATTATCTGCATAGCAATAGTTGTGGAAGTTAAGAAAGTACATTAACTCAGAAGAAGAGTAGATTCTATTATTATTATTACATTAGGGGATAGAAATGCCATTCAGCTATTAGGTCACTATTCTATATTCACTGACAATATCTATGAGTTTAACATTAATGTTAGAAAAAATTACTTGAACAAAATTCATAACTGAACTTGAATTCCATAGAGAGGTATTTATGTATATAAAATGATGTATTGAAAATTTATCTTAATTCTATATCATCTGTAAATCTGAGGAATTAAAAAATTTGAGATCATTAAAGATGAAAATTCATTAAAAATTAGAAGAATTATTGAAAAATTTGAGATAAAGATGAAAAATCATCAAAAATTTTTATCAACATATCGAAGAATAGATTTTAAAAAGCTAATCATTTAAACAAACCAAAGCACACATCTTTTATACACCAGAAAGACATGATCAAGCCACCTTTTATTCCTCTACGTAGAAGAAAGGACCACTCTCCTTCCTGCTATCCTCAGTGTTGTGCTGGAGACTTATAAATATCAACTCTTTATTCTATTACAGAGAATCATATGCAAATGGGAATGGGGTGAGGTGTAGAAAAATGGGAACTGTCAGTGCTTTTTCTTTAGGTACCAGTGGCTGGATGATTTTGCACTTGTGCCCTTTTAATAAACAACTCAAAAGCTGAGAAGAGGGGAGGACTGAACAAACATTGTTATGTTAATTACTTAATTAATTTTAATCTTATTTCTTTTGAGACCGAGTCTCCCTCTGTTGCCCAGGCTGGAGTGCAGTGGTGTGATCTTGGCTCACCGAAACCTCTGTCTCCTGCGTTCAGACAGTTCTTGTGCCTCAGTCTCCTGAGTAGCTGGGATTGCAGACGGGTGCTGCCATGCCCGGTTAATTTTGTATTTTTTTTGTAGAGATGAGGTTTTGTCATGTTGTTTAGTCTGGTCTTGAACTCCTGGACTCAAGAGGTCTTCCCATCTTGGCCTCCCAAAGTGCTGGCTGGGATTACAGGCATGAGCCACCATTCCTGGTCAAATTAATTTATTTTTAATTAACAATTATGGGCTTATAATGTACAATATGATGTTTTGAAATATGTATACATTGTGGAATAGCTAAATTGAACTAATTAACCTATGCATTACCACATATGGTTATCTTTTTGTTGTTGTTGTAAAAACACTTAAAATTGATCTCAGCAATGTTCAAGAATACAATACATTGTTGTTAACTACAGTTATCATGTTGTACAGTAGATCTCTTGAACTTACTCCTTTATCTAACTGAAATTTTGAATCCTTTGACCAACATCTTCCCCAGCTTTTCCCTAGCTACCAGTAACCACCATTCCACTCTCCACTTCTGTAAGGTCAACTTCGCAAGATTCTACATATAAGTGAGATCATATAGTGTTTGTTTTTCCTTGTTTTAATTTTTATTTACTTTATTTATATTGACACTTACTAGATGTACACATTAGCAGAATATGTCCTGCAGACTCTGACTGAGCAATGGATGAACAGAGTACACAGACACAGGCTTGCCTGTCATCGTGGTTAGGGGTCTTCTGTCAGAGTCAGCAGCAGGCTTGATAAGCCAGCAACACTTGTATTTATTTAGTACAGACTTAGTGGCAAAGGCCTACAGCAAACACCATTTGTGGGTGATTAACATTGTTGACTGACCCCCTGAATAGGGGGTAGTCCTGTGCTCAAATGATCAAAAGTTGGTTTTAGGACAACATGAGTAAGCAAGCTATTTAGATAAACTCCTCTACATTCCCTTGTTATCGGCTCTTTACTATTAGCTCAAGGTAAGAGGATTAGGCCTTCAGCTATAAACCTTTTCCCAAAGCTTTTGTAAAACCTCTGGCCTTCCAAGAAGGTTTGCATCTTTCCTATAATTGTTGCCGCCACTCTGACTGATTCCCTGCATGTCCCCCTTTTCTGTTTTTTTTTTTTTTTCTCCCCATCAGGTTTTGTTGATTGAAGAGTACAGATGTGTGCAGCAACAGGTTTATCAGGCACAGTGTTATAACTCGTGTTCCGACTTTGCATCATAGAATTAGTAAATAACATAAGACAAACATGAGTATAATCAGTAACATTCTTTTCCAATTAGGAGTGACGTGTAGTGTTACTTGGCACTTCAGTGTAATGTGTGCCATCACTGAGGAACCCCACCAGGGGTATGTTAATTCCTCCTAGCTAAGTGGTCACATCATTAGAGGCTGGGAAGGGAGTGTCTTCCTAAGTAATAGGGTGAAAAAAGGCAGATTTAGAATATGGGCTCAATGGAGTGTAGCAGGTACTGGTTGCAGGCAGAGTGACAGAATAAGAAAGGAACAAATTATCTGGAGTGAATGGTGTTTGTGTTTGGAGCAAGGTTCACTTCGCCTACTGAGTTGTCTTCTTTAGCATTCCTCAAGTAATGTTTGGGGCTTGTGCTGTCTGAGGAAGCTGCATCATCCAGGGCTGTGGGTCCTGCAGGGTCATTTCCTTCATTTCTGGTACTGGGTTGGGTCCTGGCCACGCCATGGTATGGTGTGATGCATTGAGCTGGAATCCATAGAGGGCCTGATTGAACACAAGCATATTCTCTTCCCCGTGTTAGCAAATCATTTTGACCATACCATACATTACTATTTACATCTTTCCATAAAACTGTGGGTTTTACATCTTAAGAGGTTTTGGCAAAGTGCTTTTCTATAGCTGACTGAAATTCGTCATCTAAATTTAAGAAATTAAGGGTAAATAATGCTTGTGCTGGTAGTGCTACAGGATCTTTACTCATATTCCTCCTTTTTTGTTTTCTGAGCATACTTTTAAGGGTGACATAAACTACTTTTTTAGGAAAAACTGTAGGAGTATAACATAAGAACTGAAGTAGTTTGTCAGCAGGAAGGGCGGCATGTTCTATATGGCCTGCATAATCAGAGTGCTCTCTGAAGATCTAGAGATAGGGGCAGTACTGCTTCAAATTGCTTTTTACTCAGTGGAATTCTTACAACATCAGGGTCATAACATAGCAACAGATTGCATCATCTGTGGCCTGTAAAGATGACTTTACTAACTAGCTGGATATAGGGAGATAGTGTTTAGTCCCAGTGTGTAAGCAAAAAACCCATTCTAGAAGTATAGCCTGGGGCCCATCTGTTCTAGTAATCCTGTTGGGGAAGGTTTAGTAGGAAAAACAATTGGACTGAATATTTTAGGTCTATATGATCTAGTTGCCTCTGAGAAATAGCTTGCTCTGCTTCCTTGATTTCCTTTTTTACTGCAGGGGTTAAATACCTGGGAGAATTTAGGATTGTATTGCACTTTAGGATAGAAAATAGCTTTGCAACTTAGTAGTTATGCCCAAGGTGGGGGCGAAGCCAGTTAATATTGCCCAGTAATTTTTGATCATCATTTAAGGTATGTAAATTGCTGGTATTTAATTTAACCTTTTGAGGTCTTACTGTTTGGGAAGTTAGTATGTATCCAAAATATTTCCAGGGAGAGAACATTTGTACTTTTTCAGGTGCTATGATTAAATCTCTTAACTGTGTTTTCCTTTGGACAGAGGCATATGAACTTAAAAGTACTGGCTCCATTGGGGCTGCTAGTAAAATATCCTCCATAAAATGAATAATCTTGCAATTAAGAAATTCTTTTATACTGGGGACTAAAGCCTGATTTACATGATACTGACACATGGTAGGACTGTTCAGTATCCCTTGAGGAAGTACTTGAGCTGGCCTTTCATTATTGGTAGCTGATATTGAAAATGCAAGTTTTTTCTCTGTCCTGTTCTGCAAGGGGAATAGTATAAAAGCAGTGTTTTAACTCAATAACAACTATAGGCCAATTTTGAGAAATCACCACTGGGGAAGGGAGCCCCTGTTGAAGAAGCCCCATAGGTTGCAGATAGCATTAGTAGCCCATAAGTCATGCAAAAGTCTTCATTTGCTAGACTTTTTGGGAATGCCAAAAGTGGGTGAATTCCAAGGGTTGTTAGATGATTCTATATGGTCAGCTTTTAATTGTTCCTCAACTAATTCATGGGCTCATTATAATTTCTCTCCCTTTAAAGAGTACTGTACTATCCAAATAGGAGTTTGAGAGAGCCACATTAGGGGTAGGGGAGGAATAACAGTGGCCATTATTAGAAAGAGGTCTATGTTCACATAATTCATCAAATTCTGCCCTCCAGAGTGGGTATTGACTGGCATCTAAAGTTGTTTTAGCTGGTACCTACCAGTCCCATGGGCTCATATGGAAGTTGTCTGCTATGACCTCGATTAATCCTCTTGTAAATGGGCTAGTAGCTCCATTTTCTCTAATGCTTTTTCTAATCTCTTCATAAGCATCAAAAGAAATGGATTCAGAAACCTCTGTTTCTCCTGTGGCACTTTTACTCGGTAATGGTGTGGCTGAGGAAGAGGGATGAGGCAGGAAGGTAGGTGATGATTCCTTTTCCCTTCCCTTTTTGGGATCTTCTGTGTAGAGTGGGACCAAATCAGCCGTAACTAAGACCCATAATGTTAGGGATGTTAGTGGGACCCGTTGCCCTTGAGCATGATGTTGTTTAAGATTTCTCCCCACTTGTTCCCAGAGTTCTACATCTAGTGTACCTTCTTCAGGGAACCATGGGTTATGAGAAACAACAATTTGCATTAGGTCCCTTAATTGAGCCTGCAAAACTGAGGCTCCACTAACTTTAATACTTTAATGCATAAGCAGCTGTTTCAATACTTTTATATACTGTTTCTGTTGTGCTGATAACTCTTGTCCTATGAAACCCTAGCTTGAACAATTCCCTTGAACTTGGAAATCCTGAGCAGGCACCAATGACTTACTAACTTACTGAATGCACAGTCTCTTCATCCTTGATTTCAAGGATTCTGTCACAATTCATTGCAGCATTGCTCACACAGGGACACCAGCTGCCAAGTCTGTCCTGCAGACTGTCAGTGAGTGATGGATGAACAGTGTATGCAGACAAGCCTGTTGGTGCAGCTAGGGGGCTTCTGCCAGAATCAGCAGCAGCCTTGATAAGCTGGCAACACTCACATTTATTTAGTACAGACTTAATGACAAAGGCCTAGAGCAAACACCATTTGTGGGTGATTAACATTGTTGAACCCCCAAGTAGGGGGAAGTCCTGTGCGCAAATGATCAAAGGTCAGTTTTAGGATAGCATGAGTAAACAAGCTATTTAGATAAACTTCTCTACATTCCCTTGTTATCTGCCCTTTGCCATTAGCTCAAGGTAAGAGGATTAGGCTGCCTTCAGCTATAACTATCTCCTGAAGCTTTTATAAAAGCTCCTAGCCTTCCAAGAAGGTTTGCATCTTTCCTATGATTTTTCCCACCACCCTGACTGATCTCCTACACATATTTTGGTGGAGGAGGTACATGCGATATTCTATTACTATTTTTTTACTTTTGAGTTAGTTTTTTACCTCCTTATAGATTCTGAGTATTTATGAATTCCTTTTTCAGATGGCTAGTTTGCCAATTTTTCCCGCATTCTGTGGGTTGTCTCTTCATTTTGTTGATTATTTCCTTTATCTTCTATTCTGTTCCATCAGTCTATATGTCTGTTTTTATGTGAGTATCATGTTGATTTGGTTACTATAGCTTTGTAGTATATTTTGAAGTCAGATACTGTGAAGCTTCCTGCTTTGTTCTTTTTTTTCTCAGAATTGCTTTGGCTAGTCAGGGTAGTTTTGTTACATATAAATTTTAGGATTAATTTTTCTATTGCTATGAAGAATGTCATTGGCATTTTTATAGAAATTGTATTAAATTGATAAATTATTTTGAGTAGTATTGTCATTTTAATAATATTAATTTTTCATTATTTGTTTGTGTCTTCTTCAATTTCTTTCAACAGTGTTTTATGGTTTTTCTTGTACAGATCTTTCACATCTTTGGTTAAATTGATTCCAAGTATTTTATATTCTTTGTAGCTATTGTAATTGGGGTTGCTTTCTTGATTTCATTTTTAGATTGTTTGCTCTTGGTTTCTAACAACACTACTGATTTTTGTTTTGTTGATTTTATATCCTGTACTTTTGCTGAATTTATCACTTCTGACAGTTTTCCTGTGGAGTCTGTACATATTTCTAAATATAAAAAGTATGTTTTCTGTGTACAAGGCTAATTCGACTTCTTTTCCAATTTGGATGTCCTTTATTTCTTTCTCTTGCCTAAATTGCTCTGGCTGGGTCTTCCAGTATTATGTTGAATAAAAGTGGTGAAAGTGGGCATCCTTGCCTTGTGCAGATCTTGGAGAAAATACTTTCAATTTTTTTCCATCAGAATTATGTTGGCTGTGGACTTGTCATATGTGGCTTTAATTATTTTGCAGTATGTTTTTTCTATGTACAGTTTTTTGAGGTTTTTTTTTTTATCATAAAGTGTTGTGGAATTTCACCAAATGCTTTTCCAGCATCTATTGAAATAACCATAAAGGTTTGTTCTTGTTTCTGTTTATATGATGTATCCTATTTATTGATTTGCATATGTTGAAACATTTTTGCATCCCTGGGATGAATCTCACTTGATGATAATGAATGATCATTTTAATGTATTCTTGAATTTGGTTTTTGAGTATTTTGCTGAGGATTTTTACATCTATGTTTATAAATAATATTGGCCTATAGTTTTCTTTTGTGTTGTGTTTTGGTATTAGGGTAATGCTGACCACATATAATGAATTTGAAAGTATTCTCTCTTCAATATTTTGGCAGAGTTTGAATAAAATTGATATTAACTCTTCTTTAAGTGTTTGGTAGAGTTCAATAGTGAAGCCGTCATGTCCTGGGCTTTTCTTCATGAAGAGAGCTTTTGTTACAGCTTCAATCTTGTTAGTTGTTATGGGTTTGTTGAGGTTTCTAAATTTCTTCATGGTTCGATCTTGGTAGGTTGTAGGTGTACAGGAATTTGTCCATTTCTTCCAGGTTTTCCAAATTCTTGGCATGTATTTGTTCATAATAGTTACTAGTTCTTTATATTTATGTGGTCTCGGTTTTTATGTCTCCTTTTTCATTTCTGATTTTATTTATTTGTTTTCTTTTTTTCTTATTCTAGCTAAAGGTTTTTCAATTTTATCTTTTCAAAAAAACAACTTTTTGTTTTGTTGATTTGTATTGTTTATTTAGGCTCAATTTCTTTGATTTCTGCTCTGGTATTTATTATTTGTTGCCTTCTACTAATTTGGGGTTTGGTTTGTGCTTATTTTTCTACTTCCTTGAGGTATATCATTAAGTTGTTTATTTGAAGTATTTCAACTTCCTTCATGTAGGTGTTTATCGCTGTAAACTACCCTCCTCATACTGCTTTTGCTGTATCCCATAGATTTTGGTATGTTGTATTTCCATTTTAATTTGTTTAAAGGCTTTTTAAATTTCATTTTTAATTTCTTCATTGATTCACTGATCATTCAGAAGCATGTTGTTGAATTGCCATGCACCTGTGTAGTTTCTAAGATACCACTTGTTATTAATTTTTACTTTTATTCCAATTTGGTCAAAAAAGATACTTCACATAATTTCTACTTTTTTGAATTTTTTTCAGACTTGCTTTGTGGCTTAAAATATTGTCTAATCTAGAGAATGTTCCATGTGATGATGAAAAGAATATGTGTTCTGCAGCAGTTGGGTAAGATGTTCTATAAAGGTCAGTTAGGCCTTTTTGATCTAGCATGTAGTTTAACCCCGTAATTTTTTTGTTGATATTCTGTATGGATGATCTGTGTATTACTGAGAGTGAGGTGTTGAAATCCTTTTCTATTATTGGAATGCAGTCTATATTTGGATTTATTTATTTAGTCTGTATTTAGATTTATTAATGTTTGCCTTATACACTTAGGAGCTCTGGTGTTGGATGCATAGGTATTTATAATTGTCACATCCTTGCTAAATTGACATTTGTTTCATTATATAGTTACTTTCTTTGTCTTTTTTTTCTAGCCTTTTACTTGTAGTCTATTTTATCTGATATAAATATAGCTACTCCTACTCTTTTTTGGTTTCCACTTGCATGGGATGCCTTTTTCCATACTTTCACTTTTAGTTACATGTGTCTTTGTAGGTGAGGTGAGTTTCTCGTAAGCACCATATAGATTTTTTTTCTTAATCCATTCATCCATTTTATGTATTTTAGTTGGAGAATTCAGTCTATATATATTCAGTGTTATTGTTGATAAGCAATACTTATCTTTGATAAGCAAAACTTACTACTGCTATTTTATTTCTTGTTCTCTGGTTGTTTTGTAACTCTTTTCCTTCATTTATTTCTTACTGACATCTTTTATTTTTAAGTGATTTTCTTTCTAAGTATACTTTAATTTATTTAGTTTGTATTTTTAGTCTCTATTATAGAATTTTGCATTGTCAATATCATGTGGCTTACAAAAACCATCTCATAGATATAACAAGTTATTTTAAAGAGATGACAATTGATATGTTTTGCATATTTGTCCCCTCCAAATCTCATGTTGAAAAATAATCCCCAGTGTTGAAGGTAAGGCCTGGTGGGAGATCATGAGGACAGATATCGTTTAGTGTCATCCCCTTGGTGATGAGTGAGTTACTCTGAGTTCATGTGAAATATGATTCTTTAAAAGTGTGTAGCACTTCTCCCCTCTCTCTCTTGCTCCTGCTCTCACCATGTGACATACCTGCTCCCCCTTCACCTTCTGCCATCACTGTAGGCTTCCTGAGACCCTCACCAAAAGCTTAGCAAATGACAGTGTTGTACTTCTTGTACAGCTTGCAGAACTCTGAGCCAATTAAACCTCTTCTCTTTATAAATTGCCCAGCTTCAGGTATTTATTTATAACAACACAAAAATGGCTTAATACAACAATTTATCTTAGGTCATAAAAAAAAGGATAAAAACAACACCAAAAACGTTTATTCTTTAGCTGCACCACCCCCATCATTCCCCAAACCATTTTGACTTTTTGTCATCTCAATTTACATTTTTTTTTTTTTTAGGCAACGTCTCTGTCACACAGGCTGGAGTGCAATTATGTGATTATGGCTCACCAAAGCCCTAATCACATAATTCCAAGGCACAAGTGGTCCTCCCACCTTCACCTTCTGAGTCACTAGGACTACAGTGGGTACATTTCACCACATCCAGCTAATTTTTTGTAGAGATGGGTTTCTGCTATGTTGTCCAGGCTGGTCTTGACCTTCTGGCCTCAAGCAATCCCCCTGCCTTGGCCTCCCAACATGCTGAGATTACAGGCATGAGCTACAGTTCCCAGTCTCAATTTATATATTTTTATACTGCCTATTTCATAGTAAGTTGCATAGTTATTGTTTTCAGTAGATTTGTCTTATAGGATTCTTACTAGAGTGGTAAGTGGATTTTACACCACAATTACAGTATAGGAATATTCTGGGGGTGTCTATGTTGTTTTCCAGTGGGTTTATACTTTCAAATGTTTTCTTTTTACATATTGGCAATTTTTTTCCTATCTGATTGAAAAACTTCCTTTAGCATTTCTTATAAGATGGGGCTGATTGTATGAGTTCTTTCCATTTTTGTTTATCTAGAAAAGACCTTATATTTCTTTTATATTTTAAAGATAGTTTTTCTGGATAAAATATTCTTGCATGGCAGGTTTTTTTTCTGTTTCAGCACTTTGAAAATGTTGTTCTACTCCCTCTTGGCCTATGTGGTTTCTGTTGAGCATTCTGTTGCCAGATGAATTGAAGTTCTTTTGTATGCTTTTAGCTTCTTTCCTCTTGCTGCCTTAGGATCCTCCCTCTCTTTGTCCATGACCTTTAAGAGTTTGATTATTAAACTCTACAAGTTTAATCATTTCTGCCTTGAGATGGTCTTGTTTGAGTCAAATCTGTTCTGTGTTCTCTGACTTTCTTGTATGTAGATATTTGTATATTTCTCAAGTTTTGCGAAGTTGTCAGTTATCATTTCTTTAAATAAGCTTTCTACCCCTTGTTCTTGTTCAGCTCCCTCTTGAATGTCAATATTTCTTAGACTTGTTTTTTTTTTAAGGTTATTTTCTGTATCGTGCAGATAATCTTCATTTATTTTTATTCCTTTTTTTCTTCTTTGACTGTATTTTCAAATAGCTTGAATTTACTGATTCTTTCCTCTTTTAGATCTAGTCTGCTGTTGAGAGCCTGTAATGAATTTTTCTGTTTAGCAAATGTGTTTCTCATTTACAGGATTTCACTTTGATTTTTAAAATTATTTAAATTTTTTTGTTAAATTTTTATGATAAATTTCTAAATTTCTCTTCTGTGTTATATTGGAAATTACTGAGTCTCCTTAAAACTGCTACTATTTTGAATTCCTGGATCAGAGAGTTTATATATCACTCTCGTTAGTGTCAGTCACTGGTTTATTGCTTTGTTTATTTGGGGAGGTCATGATTTCCTCTTTGCTATTGTTTCTTGTAGGCATATACCTGTATCTTTGCATTGAAGGATTATTTATTTATTCCAGTCTTCTCTGTCTGGCTTAATTTGATTTTCATTAGATATGTTTGCTTAAGAATTATTTAGAATTTACACATTGAATTTCTTTTTTTTCTCTCTCCCCTATGTTCCTGCCTCCTTTTTAGTACTAATGGTGCCTTACATCCAGATTTTCTTTGGCTCTAGTAAATTATAGGAGTCCTATTCTGCATCCTGAATCTGGAGGTCCAAAAGAGAATATCCCAGTAGTGTGAAAAGGCTGGTTAGGAGTTCATGCTAGGGGGAACTGTGAAACATATTTCCTACAGCATGGTACTACTGAACAGTCACTCTGATTTGGCATCTCTAGTTGCATCACAGAGCAGTTTCCAAGGTTGGGAATGGCAGTCCTACCTCTCTCCTTTGTCTCTGACTGTCCTCAGGGATACATATTCCTTCAGAAACTCCTGAAGCTTTCTTTGGTTTGAGGCATGGGCAGGTCTCCTGTCAAAGAACCCAAGATTGTGAGGAAGCTAGTTTTCCATCTTGACCTCACTTTTTCCAGTTTAGAAACCGCAAGTTATGGGAAATTTTCTATGCATTTGTTGCTGGGAAAATTGAGGGGAGGGATTTCAAGTATATAAAAAAAAATCTGATTCTCTTACTGTCTGCTCCTCTGTGGCCCCAGGAATTGACTCATACTCATATTTGGGTTCTGGGATATTGCTGCTGATAATCTTGGTGCTAAATATTTGTTTTTGGTTTTCTTTAGTGTGACTGAAACCAGCATACATTTCTAATACTATTTTGGAACTGGAAATTCCCTGATACTGTGCTTTTCAATAGTGCAAAGCCTGACTTCTATTGTGTGTTTAGTCTGTGTAGCATATGTTGCATTTAGAACACTGCTTTTCTTTTAAAATATGAATTTAGACTCTACTCTCTATAAGAATGAATGCTTATCTTTGGAAGAAATGTGTAAGTCCAATTCAACAGGTACTCCTGGAAGATCAGCAAAAACCTTGATTCCTCACTTGGTACCAGAATGCACCAAAGCCCTCTGCACTACCTAAAACTTTCTTTTCTCAGCCCAGAGGTTCAAACAAACTAAATAATCATGATTCTGGGAAATGTGTTGTTGAGTACAACTCTCATTCATGTGTTATCTGCTGATATGAGCAGATTTTAAAACAACGCCGACTTTGGGGTAGAGGGTGAGTCTCTTCACAATGGCTTAGAATGCATGTTATTTGCCATTCTTTCCAATGCTGGTGACCTGAGGAGAGGAAAACAAGGTGGCAAGAGACACAAAAGACTAAATGTTAAAGGCCAACTTCTTTGATGCCTGTCTCTTGGACTACTAAAAATAAAAATCAGATCACATGTATAGTTAAAAATGTTTTCCTTTGCAGTATTCAAATTGAACGTATTTATCTTAACCCTTCAGTAAATTCTGGTACACCATGAAGTTTTGATGGCTATGTGGAAAATAAAGGGATGTAACTAAACACCAGGCACACCTCATATTTACCTCTCCCCTGATATCCATGAAGATGATCCTGTTTCAGCTCAGGAGTTCAAAGTAGGCTCATCAGTGAATGAACTGTGGCCCCAATAAGCTAAAACATTTGGGCAGAATTATCTGCTATGGATGAACAGCTAGCTGGCAGGAAAATGGTTCAGGAACAAATACTAGACAAACCTCCTCTTTCCCAGCTTAAGCAAGAAGAAAGTAACAATGGAAGAGAGAGGATGCTGACACTCAGATCACAAGCCAATTGAAGTCACCCCTCAAAATAACACCTTTTAAATCAAATACATTTTCATCTTTTCTAGAATGTGACTTTTTAGAATTTGATATATGTTATCATTTATTGCACTCTCAGTCAAGACCAGCAGTAAATATTCAGTCACATTTCAAATGTTGAGCTAGGAAAAGGATCAATATTGATGCACTGTAGCAAGAGAGACATGCCAGGTAGTACTTACTGTCACTCTAAATGAAGTATGGCTGCCAGAGTAGTCAATAAAATAAAAGAATACCACAATAACAATTGACAGCATGTCTTTTTTTTTTTTTTTTTGAGACAGAGTTTCGCTCTTGTTACCCAGGCTGGAGTGGTGCAATGGCCGTGATCTCGGCTCACCGCAACCTCCGCCTCCTGGGTTCAGGCAATTCTCCTGCCTCAGCCCCCTGAGTAGCTGGGATTACAGGCACGCGCCACCATGCCCAGCTAATTTTTGTATTTTTAGTAGAGACGGGGTTTCACTATGTTGACCAGGATGGTCTCGATCTCTTGACCTCGTGATCTACCCGCCTCAGCCTCCCAAAGTGCTGGGATTACAGGCTTGAGCCACCGCGCCCGGTGACAGCATGTCTTAACTCAGTAATATGAGTAACATGCAGTCTCTTCAAAGAATAATTATTATTGGTACAGCAAGTAAATTAGTAACATCATGCATGGCCAGCTGATCATAAATTTTGTCAGAGTCTATTAAACTTGAGGATTTAAGTAATTTGATAACACACTGATTTAATCTTTAATATATCCAGGTGCTCCAAAGGCAGCACACATGGCACAGAAGAGACAAAAAGACGAAGATGTAATTTCTAGTCTGAGGAGCTATAGAGGGTAGTTAGAAAAACCAGTTCTAGAACCTGACAGCCTGGGTTCAAATTCCAACTTCACCTGGTCTTTCCAAATTTAGTGTTTTTGGCTATAAAATGGGGATAAAATTAGTACCTATTACAAGAGGATATTCTAAGGAATAGCTGAGATAATTTATGTAATGCATTTAAAGGGTATAGTGTAAATGTTTAATAATGTTTAGAGATTATCAATATTGCCATGAAAAGCATTTATTTGCCCACCTAATTATATCCAAGGAAATTAAAAAGTGGGTTTTATAATGAGTCACATGATCAAACCAAACTAAACTTCACTGCTTTATTAATATTCTCCCATGTACTTCTTTTTGTAAGGTTTATGTCTATAAAGGAAAAGCTGAATGAAATGCTAAGTATGCATTAGTTTATTATCAATAATGATAGCATGAAATTTATTTTTTAAACATTTCATAATTTTTGATTACAAAGTAATTCTAAGTCATGCATTATAAAAAACATTCACAGAGTACAGAAACACATGCACTAAAATGTTGAAATCCTTGTACTATTTTCCCCTTAACCCCCTTAATCATTCTTGTAATAGTACTGTTTCTTAAAATAACTTTTATGTATGTATGTGTATGTGTGCATGTGTGTGCATGAATCATATTGTAATATGTATGTCATCATGATTGTATTTTATAATTTTGTTACATATGACATAATTTAATCTTTTTTAAAGTTAACAGAATTGTCCTAAATAGTTATTTGATATACTATTTAGTTAACTTTCTTTTTTCTTGGTAACCTTTCCATAGCAGTACAAGTGTATATAGCTTATTAATTTGGATATAATACATAGTTTTAAAATATAATGTAGTATGTAGTCATGTGTCACTTAACACAGGGATATGTTCTGAGAACTTACACTCGCAATTTGTTGTTAGGATATTTTGTCATTGTGCGAACATCAGAGAGTATGTTTACACAAGACTAGATGACGTAGCCTAGGCTCTATAGTATATAAACCTGTGTGGCATGTTACTGTGTTGAATACTGTAAGCAACTGTAACACAATGGTAAATATTTGTGTATTTAAGCATATCTAAACACAGAAATGGTACCGTAAATATGTGGTACAAAAATTTTAAAATGGCACATCTGTAGAGGGCACTTATCATGAATGGAGCTTGCAGGACTGGAAGTTGCTCTGAGTGAGTCATTGAGTGAGTGGTGAATGAATGTGAAGGCCCAGGACATTCCTGTACACTACTACAGACTACATAAACACTGTACACTTAGTTTACCCTAAATTTATAACAAAATATTTTTTCTCCAATAGTAAATTAACCTTACTTTACTGTAACTTTTTACTTTATAAACTTAAAATTTTTTTTTAGCATTTTGACTCCCTTATAATAACACTTAGCTTAAAACATGAATGTGGCCAGGCGCAGTGGCTCAAGCCTGTAATCCCAGCTCTTTGGGAGGCCAAGGCGGGTGGATCACGAGGTCAAGAGATCCAGACCATCCTGGTCAACATGGTGAAACCCCGTCTCTACTAAAAATACAAAAAATTAGCTGGGCATGGTGGCGCGTGCCTGTAATCCCAGCTACTCAGGAGGCTGAGGCAGGAGAATTGCCTGAACCCAGGAGGCGGAGGTTGCGGTGACCCGAGACTGCGCCATTGCACTCCAAGCTCGGTAACAAGAGTGAAACTCCGTCTCAAACAAACAAACAAACAAAAAACATGAATGTATTGAACAACTGTCCAAAATACCTTTTTTTTTTTTTGTAATATCAGTCTATAAGCCTTTTTCTAGTTTTAATTTTTTTTTTTTTTTTTTTGAGACGGAGTTTCGCTCTTGTTACCCAGGCTGGAGTGCAATGGCGCGATCTCGGCTCACCGCAACCTCCACCTCCTGGGTTCAGGCAATTCTCCTGCCTCAGCCTCCTGAGGAGCAGGGATTACAGGCACGCACCACCATGCCCAGCTAATTTTTTGTATTTTGAGTAGAGACGGGGTTTCACCATGTTGACCAGGATGGTCTCGAGCTCTTGACCTCGTGATCCACCCGCCTCGGCCTTCCAAAGTGCTGGGATTACAGGCTTGAGCCACCGCTCCCGGCTCTAGTTTTAATTTTTTTAAGCTTAAAATTTTTTTCTCTAAAAACTAAAACATAAACACACACCAATGTGTGCAGGCCTACGCCTACACAGGGTCAGGATCATGTCATCCATCACTACATCTTATCCCACTGGAAGGTATTCAGGGATGATAACACCCGTGGAGCTGTCATCTCCTGTGATAACAGTGCCTTCTTCTGGATACCTCCTGAAAAGCCTGCCTAAGGCTCTGTTACAGTTAACTGTAAGTAAGTAGGAGTAAAAGACAGGCTAAAATAACAATAGAAAGGGTAGTACAGTAAATACATAAACCAGTGAAACAGTCATATATTATCATTATCAATCATTACATACTGTACGTAATTATACTGCTATACTTTTACATGACTAAAAGTGCAGTAGGTTTGTTTACACCAGCATTTAATGTCTTGTGCTAGTGTTACAATGGCTACAATGTCACTAGGTGTTAGGAATTTTTTAGCTCCATTAGAATCTTATGAGAGCACCATTGCATATGTGGTTCCTCATTGACCAAAAGGTCATTATAAACTGTATGTAGCATAGGTAACTGTATATAATATAAATGCACTCTATTTCATAGTTTGGGTACTCTATTCTTTAACCATTTTTCATTGATGAGTAGTTTATATACTTCTAATTTTTCATTATTTCAAACAATGCTCTACATATAGCTTTGAGTTTATGTCAGAAAACTGTTTTAAAATGACATGAGATTTGCACATTTATAGTTTTGAAAGATTCTGCCAAATTACCCTGCAGTTTTGGATTCTCAACCATGATACAGGAAAGTGTTTCTCCACACTCTGACTGGCAGTACATGTAAGGGACAGTTTAAATTCTTCCACTCTAATATTATTTTATTTGTTATTTATTTTTATCATTTATTTTGTATTTTGAAATATTTCCTCCTTTTTTGTCTCCTGGTATTTTTAAAAAGTGAATTGCTTCTTCACATGTTTTGCTTTCTCACTGTCTCATCTTTTGCTTTGAGTTGAAACTTTTTAGGTATTCTAAGTATTAATCCTTTTAAAAATGTATGTTGCAAGTATTTTGCCTATGATTTATTTGCATTTTATTATTTTGTTTATGTTGCTTGATTTTATGATTTTGGGGAATTATATCTTATTTAAGATGGCCTCCCCAACCAGTATTCTAAATTAGCTTCTACATTTTATTCTAGTATTTAAGAAAGAGGAGAGAGGTCTTTGGTGAGAAGTTCAGTTTAAATTGTGGCTCTGTCGTTTATCATCTATGTATCTCTAGGAAAGGCCCTTAGACTCTTCATATTATAAAGAATTTTAAAAATATCTTGCATGAACCCTTATTTGGAATTAACTACAAATTTGACTGATGTATTTGCTCACTGTTTATTTTTAAAACGTCTTGTACTTAGTATTCGGTAATTGTGAAGTATTTGACTATTATGGAACATTTTAAACATACAGAAAAATGTGGAGAAAAATAAAAGACATGCTTGACAAATTATGTAACAGGTGTATAAAATCTTGACATTTTGTCATATTTCCTACACATGTGAAAAAAATTAGACACAGTTGAAACCTCTGTGTACCCCTCCCTAGCCCTACTGCTTTACCTGCTCCTGGTTGCCATGCAGTGGTGTGCTTTATTTCCCATGCCATTTTAAGTATTTTGAACACACACACACACACACACACACACACACACACACACACTCTCTCTCACAATGTTGTTTTGTGTATTTTTATACTTTAAGAAGTGGTATTATGTTATTACACAATTTTGCAGCTTGCTTTTCTTTGAGATTTATTTTTGTTGCTTTAAGTAGCTCCAGCTTGTTTTTATGCCTATTATATAGTATTTGAGGTATTAAACTGCAATTTATGATTTGGTTGAAATTTACCATCTTTGATTTATGCTCCTCTTGATTGAGGTTTAAGTTTTCAACTTTTGTTTCCTTTTATTTATTATTTTGCTGTTTAGATAACCCTGTTATGTCTTCTTGAGAGTATGTTTTAGGTTTCCTAAGCTAAATACATAGACATAGAATTGCTGGGTATACCCACACCTTCCACTGAAATCATTGATAATACATATCAAATAGATCTAACCAGATTGCTTTTCAAAGACCTGGAGCCAATTTTCACTCACTCCTGTGTACTTTCTATTTTTTAATATCCTCATTAAAAATATTTTCTGAACTCACTAAAGTTTTGATTTTTACATTTAAGTTTTTAGTCCACATGGGAATGCTTTTATCTGTAAAAAGTGAGGTAGATTCCCACATGGCTAATCAATAACCCCAGCACCATTTATTGACTAGTTCATTCCTTCCCCACAGATTTGTACCACTTTAGATATCCATCAAGCTTTCCTAAATACCTTCTGGGCTCTCTTCCAGGTTCCACAGCATCATTTGTCTTTCTTTGTCCTAGACCACCATTGTCTTAATTACTCCAGCTTATTATGACTTGCTATCTGAAAACGGAAGCACCTATTTTGTTTTTCTTCAACATTTCCTATTTTCCTTGTCCTTTATTCTCCTATATACATTTTAGAATTGACTTGATAGTCTAAAACTGACCACAGTAGTGGGAGACATTAAACTTATAGACCTAGAGTATTTTTGAAAGTAAAGGACATTTCAGTATTCTTTATTTTTCCTTCCGTCCTTCCTTTCTTCCTTCTATCCCTCCTTCCTTCCTTCCTTTCTCCCTCTCCTCTTCCTCCTCCTCCTTTTCTTTCCATTTCTTTCTTTCCTTTCTTTCTTTCTCTCTTCTTTCTTTTTCCTTTCCTTTCCTTTCCTTTCATTCCTCCCTTCCTCCCTCTATCTCCCCAGTCTCATTCCCTTTCCTCCCAATCTCTTCATAGAAGCACCTAGTTGATGGACATTGGAATTTTTATATCTGTGCTGCATGCATCATCTTTCATATTTATGATGATTTAGCTTTTTTTTCTATTTATTTGCATAGCATTCTGGGGCAATATGTAGGGTCGATTTTTCAACTGTGTTTCATTTTCTATTCTTCCCACTTATTGATCATTTTAATAATTTCTTTCTCTTAGCCTTGTTCTTAATGGATGAATTAACCTTTGAATCTTTCAGAAGTTACTGGTTTTGCTGATTTTCAAATGCTCCTTGGTTGCTTTAGGGCATTAGTTCCTTTGTTTATGGATTTTATTAACTTTCTTTCATGTTGCTGCATTTGCTCAAATGATTGCTGAATATTCATTAGTCTTTTATACCTATGATTGATATTTTAGACTGACTGCTGTTAGCAACAGGAGAATACTTCAGTGTTCAAAGGGAAGTTTATGTTTTCCTGGAAGAGAACACAGATTCAGCAAGAGACTTCACTCCTTGTCTGTATGTGTCCATGTGTGTGTGCATGTGTGCGCATGCAGCAAAAACATGGCCAGAGTTAGCTTTATTTATTTATTTATTTATTTATTTTTTTTTTTTGAGATGGAGTTTCACTCTTGTTGCCCAGACAGGAGTGTGATGGCGGGATCTCGGCTCACTACCACCTCTGCCTCCCAGGATGTAGCTATTCTCCTGCTTCAGCCTCCCAAGTAGCTAGGATTACAGGCACCCACCGCCACGCAGAGCTAATTTTTTGTATTTTTAGTGGAGATGGGGTTTCACTATGTTGGCCAGGCTGGTCTCGAACTCCTGACTTCAGGCAATTCACCCACCTTAGCCTCCAAAAGTGCTGGGATTACAGGCATGAGCCACCATGCTGGGTTAGGCTAGCTTTCTTTTAGGAAATACTTGTTAAGTATTTTTAAGTGCAAGAGCCTTATGTCCTTATGGCTGCACTAAGTTCCCTGGGGCACAATCCTGCTTCTCTATTCCCAGGCTCCCATTTTATTGAGTCTAAATGTGGTCTTGGCTGAAGGGCAGTTGCTGAGAGTCAACTTCTGGAAACCAGATTGGCCCAGTCAACAGGAAAACCACAGCACTCTTTTAGGCCCCTTGGCCTTTAAATTTAGTATTACTTAATGATTCAGCGCTGTTGCCTTTCCCCATCAGTTCATTCTCATCAGAAACGCCTTTCTGATCTTGGGTGCTGAGGACACATTTCTCGACTTGACAGGATTGCTGAGCATTTGTTTTTATGTCATTGTAATATGATATTTTTCTGAAAGAAAACAAAGGCAGACAACTTGAACCAGAAGTGTTTAGTCAACAGTTTAAAACTGAGCGATACATCATTTCCATGTGTTCTGTGCTGTCATCAGAATTCAGTGAGATAATATATTCTCTGCATTGAAAAACCATGTCATAAGTTTGTATTTTTCACAGGGCTGAGAACAGTAAGTATTTTTACTGACGAATAACTAAAACCACCTTTTTTTTCAAAAACAGATGAACTACTCCAAATTATCTAGATACATGTTCCAAAATCTTCAACTTCTTTCAAAATTTAAATACTTTTTTCCTGAATCAGGAAATAATCTGCTTTTTTAAAAACCCATTAACTTCTCCAAATTATCTAGATAAATGTTCCAAAATCTTCAACTTAATGCTTTTTTCCTGAAACAGGAAAAAAGCATTTAAATTTTGAAATGCTTTATGATATATTATTCTCAAAATAGCATCTTTCTGTTTACAAAACTAAGCTGAGAAATATTCTTAGCTTTTGAATTTTAATGCAATGTTTTTGTTTTCTCTTTATTTCTAATTTCTAATACCCAGGTGTTAGATCAATGAGTATTAAGAGTTCTTGGAATAGGGTGTATGTAGAGGTATCTCAAATATAAGGCTCCAAATGGAGGTTTAGGGTGAATTATTTCCATTTGCAGCCTATATTCAACACTTTTCTATTGCATTTATAATGTTACACTCCTGTGGGATGATGGACATACCTCTATTCTAGAATTTCTCATGTCTATTGTATTTACGTTGTTAGTAGCCCAAGGGTGTTTATATTTTCATCATTAATAATATAAGGAGAAAAATTTCTGTAAAATATCTGTGACTTAATAATTATTCTCTAAATGAATCAATCATCTTTTTAAAAACATATTTCTCTGCTATACCAAGTATAAATGCCTCAGACAAAGTGGAAGCTTTACAATAAACATTTTGAATTTCTCCCATCCAAGTACTAACCAGGCCCGACCCTGCTTAGCTTCTGAGCTCAGATGAGATCAGGCATGTTCAGGGTAACATAGCTGTAGATCCCATTTTGAATTTCTAAACAAAAATTTAAATAGCACCAATAGCTTAGTATTCACATAAGAAGAATCTACTTGACAACTTAAGGGTTTGTTTCTGAGCATGTGGTTTAGCTACTTAACTTGACCTAATCACATTACTGAATTGTGTATTTAGAACAAAGATCTGCCTCAGCAAATATTTTAACATGTTATTCTAGATTGTGATATGTGCACTCAGCTTTGAGAAAATACGTACGTTCTTTGATTGCATTTTGAATTTAAAAAACAGGCAATTAAAATTTATGGTTGTGAAGAGATGGAGAACTGGGAGAGTCTCCTTTTATTATATTTTCTTCCTAAGCATAAATCATTATAACTGCTTTTGAAATAAACACAAATATGACTCAGCAGTCTTATCGGCTATGGCTTCAACCCCCAAGATTTACTGTGTGGCCCTATGAGAATCATAAGTAGCTAAGAAACTCACTTAGGAAATGACGATAACAAAGTAACCTTTTGTGTGCCAGTGACATGAGCCTACTGTGATCATCGCTAGAAAGCTGTAGTAACTGCTGCAGACCTGCATTGCTGTGGGACAGTGAAAATACTTCATGTAGGCTCAGGATCATTTCCACGTGATAAATCATTTTGACGGAATTACCAAGGTTTGAATTTGTTTGAAATGTGCTAATCAGATAATGGATGCCCGTGGCTTAGCTGATGGATAGGAGTGGCATCATAATTGTTTCCTGGTGGCTGTTCAGGGCAGCACTGAGGGGCTGTCTCTGTTAGGGATGTAATTCCATATTGACAGTACTTAAAAAAATCCAAATCAGTAAATAGCCAGGGGAACTTTTGTTTGAAGAAGAAGAAGAAAAAAAAAACCCTCCAGGGTATGATTCATGAATCAAATTTTTGATAAGCATAAACTCTGTGGATGCCTTTTTACAAATTTTTTCAATGACCCTCCTTTGCCTATCACCTATTTTTCTCTCGCTGTAAATAAAGCATTGTGCACTTCACACACCATACAATTATTTATATATTCAATTGCAGGCACAGCTTGGTGAAGATGATTTAAGTCTCATCCCAATTAAATGGGACTTGAGGCATGATGATTTGTGTTTGCAGCCAATCTTTGATGTCCAAATTCCAAGTAATAGTAAACCTATTTCTATAATGCTGTCTCCAGCAAGCAATGTGTGGTTATATAAATGGTGCTTCATCCAAGAAATATAATATGGATGTAGACAAGAGTGTATCATCAGTCTATTATTTTCCTACAATTCACGGTGTTCTCCATTTCAAGATAATTAAGACATTCATCATTTTTATTCTGTAATTTTGGTTTGTATTAGATGAAAGGCATCATTTCTCAGAACATCTTGATTTCCTCATTTTGCCAAATGACAGGTTTACTTTCAGTATCCTCCAGATGTGCTCTCTTAAAATGGATAAATTAAAATTTCCTGCTGTTCTTTCCTGAGACTTCTTCATTTTGGTAAGCTCCTGAAACTGGCAAGTCAGGAAACCCAACTCCCTCCTCTCTGAGCAAAGAATGGTTGTGTTGCGGAGCAGATCTGCAGACACAGATGATAATCCCAGCCCATTTAAGACTTGCTGCATCAAGTTTGTAAGTCATTAAACTGCAATGTAGCTTCATTTATTAAGTGGATTACTTCCTGACCTCAATGTGTCCTCTAAAATGAACCTGAAGCACTTTGTGCTTTGTAAGAATTTCATAATATGTTTGCACAGTGCAAAAGAACTCTATTAAAATTGTGTTAGCAGAGGCAAGTAATCAAATTTCATAAGTGGAGGAATAGAAACATACTAAAAATATGATGTTGACTAATACTAAACTCCAATGGTTTGAAAACAGTGTGATAAAAGCAACAAAAAAGCCTCACTCAGATTTTATTCATACTTGTAAGTAAAATTACTTAAATATACTTAAACTTTACCAATGCATCCAGTTTCATACAAGTGTATATTTGCATGATTGGAAGGGATTTCTGCAACTATTTAATCCAACTACTGTCTCCATCTCACTCTCATTGGATATTTGTATTTTTTTATATTACTCTTGATAGAAGATTATTTAGCTGCAACTGAAGTATCGCTAATGATACAAACTTCATTATCTACGTACCCCTAGCTGCTTGAAAATTCCTCCAAATTTTGCTTTCTTATAAATTCTACTCATTGATATTTGTTTTGCCCTCTGAGGAAACAGGAAAAAATATCAAAACAACTATATTCTGTACACCCACACCTTTTACATTCTAAAATAATTATTATATACCAAATGTTTTAGTTCTCAGAAGATTATCCTTTTGTCGTGGCATTCTGTGGCATTCTTCTCCCTTTGGCACTCACTGCTAAACACGATCCACTTTGTATGTGTCTTTCTTTTTTTCTTTTGAGACGGAGTTTCGCTCTTGTTACCTAGGCTGGAGTGCAATGGCACGATCTCGGCTCACTGCAACCTCCGCCTCCTGGGTTCAGACAATTCTCCTGCCTCAGACTCCTGAGTAGCTGGGATTACAGGCACGCACCACCATGCCCAGCTAATTTTTTGTATTTTTAGTAGAGACGGGGTTTCACCATGTTGACCAGGATGGTCTCAATCTCTTGACCTCGTGATCCACCCGCCTCGGCCTCCCAAAGTGCTGGGATTACAGGCTTGAGCCACCGCGCCCGGCCTGTATGTGTCTTTCTAAAGGACTTGGCTCACATTAGTGTGAACTCCAGGGACTTTAGGAATGGCCCAAGCAGTCAGGACCTGATTAGCGTATTCTCCATTATATTGTGAACTAACAGAACTTCACCTGCCAAGACACAGGGCTAAAGAGTGATCCTTCCTTTTTTCTCTTTCAGATAGATCCTCTCAAAGAATGAGTGCCTTCATTCACTCAAGAAATACCGTGTGAGTACATGCAATTATCAGACATTTTTCTATGTGTTAGAGATCTGCAGTGGACAAGACAGAGTTGATACCTGTTCTCATGGAGTTTACAGTATAGAAGAGGAAAACAAAAAAAGTTACAATTTGGGACTCCCTAAGTAAAAAGTCAGGTGCAAAAATGGACAGTAATTCGTAAGTGGGGGATATATAAATTAGATTAGGTAGTTCACGAAGTTGTCTTTGGGGAGAGGCTGTTTCAGGCCAGTTCTGAAGGGAGAGGAGTAGGAAGTCACCCATCACATAATTAAAGTGGTCTCCTGTCACTCTGCAAGTCCTCTGCTCCAGTGCATGGTAGAGCTTGGCTCCTCTAGGGTGGCTGTCCTCAATGGCTGCCAGCTCCTCTGGGCCATGTGAAAGGTTTGCTGTCCGTGCTACCAGGACTCCAGCTGGGCTCCTCAACCAGGTGCAAAGAGCTTTCATTAGAGTCTGCATTAATTTTCTAGGGCTGCCTTAACAAAATAAAACAAACTCAGATGGCTTAAAACAACAAAAAAACTGTTGTCTTTTAGTTGTGAGCCCTAGAAATCCAAAATCAAGGTTTCAGCAAGGCCATGCTTTCTCTGAAGGCTCTGGGCAAATCCTCCTTTGACTTCTCATTTTTGGTGGTTGCCCACCATCCTTGGTGCTCCTTGATTAGTAGATGGCTCACTCCTATCTCTGCCTCTCTAGACACATGGCCTTCTCCCTGGTTCTGTGGCCAAATTCAACAACAGGAGTCATTGAATCAAGATCCACCTTAATCTAGTATGGCCTCATCTTAACTTTATTATATCTGCAAAGACACTATTTCCAAAATAGGTCATGGTCACAGATACGGGGGTCAGGATTTGAACGTATCTTTTTCAGGGATGTAATTTAATCTACACCACCACCAATGTTCTCACATACATTGAAGAACTTTGTGCTGACAGCAGATAGGACTCCTTTTTTCAACAACCTTCTCTTAAACTGTTGGTGAAAACTCTCTTATTATGTCTAGCTTTTTTGGAGGAAGCTTCCTTAAAACAAGCAAACAAAAATCTTGCTTGGGACCCTAGTGACAGAACTGTTTTTTAATAAAAAAAATTTTCAATCATAATTCTTTCACTCTCAGAGAGAAAACTTCCGTAGGAACTAGAACAGATAAATGGTAGAGTGAAACATTGAAGTGGGGGCTCAACTGGATATTGAAATAAGAGAGGAAGAAGGGAAATTTATTTCTTCAAGCTATCCTCACATTTTTAGAATACTTTAAATTATTATGTGAATATATGTGTACAAGTATGTACATATGATGATGTCTGTGGTTACGTGTGTTTTTGAAATTTGTGGTAGATGCAAGTTTTATGATTATTGGAAAAATAAATTGCAGAATGGAGCAGCAATAAATCAAGAGATTCAATCCCAGTCCTATTTGTATTTTTGTTTATTAGGAAAATTTTCTACTACTACTGTATCATCAATCATAAGATGCATATTTTAGTTGTATTTTAACATCTTCAAGATCAGGGTGTATCTTACAAATGAAAGTGTTTTCCAATCCTTGTTGGTTTGGGGGAAGTTAGCATGGGCTAGCTCTCATTGCCTTTAAGTGAATAAATGTGGAAATAGATGTGCATATTTTCATAGCCACTTCAGTTGAGTTATGTGCATTATTGATATCACACATGCTGATTTTAATTACCACTGTTAATGTCTCCAAAAAGATTACACTGTACTTTAGCTTTGCAATTAAAATTTATTGCATGTGAAGAAAAGGGAAAACAGAACTGTGAAAAATAAACCCATGTCTAAACAATGCTAAAAGAATCCTTTCAATAAGTGTGAAGCAAAATTTTTAAATAATAAACAAACCTTGTATTACAGTTTAACTAGTAACATTTTTTCTTAGTAGCACATAAAATAATGGTTCTTCTTCAATAAATGGCATCTTAGAGTCAAGGAAATTCAGTAATTTATTCCCTCAAGTACAATGAAACATAAGCTCTTCAAAATGTAGGCTTTCATAACTTCCCAACTTCTAGATTAAGAAATAAAGAATCTCTTTGGTAGTGAGTAAACAGCATCAGAAGACTCAGGGAAAAATGACTATACCTGTTAAAAATCTGAAGATTCAGAATCCCATTAATCTTAAGAATCCCATTAATACCACCCTGGTCCAAACCATCATTATTTCTCACTGGAGCAATCATGACAGCCTCAAAAAACGGCC
This sequence comes from Saimiri boliviensis, assembly GCF_048565385.1. NCBI lineage: Eukaryota > Metazoa > Chordata > Mammalia > Primates > Cebidae > Saimiri > Saimiri boliviensis. Next base: position 82,422,455 of record NC_133451.1, read on the forward strand.
TCTGCAAACTCTCCAATGGCTTCCCATTGCATTCAGAAGAAAATCTAAATATCTTAACAGTGCCTGCAAGGCTCCACCTTATTGAACTGGCCCTGCCTAGCTGGCTGACCTCATCTCCTCCTCCCCTCCTCTTTCATGGTGATTCACCTACAGCGACCTCTTTCTGTTTCTTTTCTTTTCTTTCTTTCTTTCTTTTCTTTTCTTTTTTTTTTTTCTTTTTTTTTTTTTTTTTTTTTTGACTTTTCTTCAAGCTCTTAGTTACTGCCTTCATACTGGCTCTTCTCTCATCTTGCAATCTTCTCCTTCCAGGTCTTTCAATGACTTGCTGCTTCTTGTCATTCACCTCAGAGGGGACAAGCTCAGAGTGTGTTGAATTTGTTCACTTCTTAGTTGTCTGTATTCCTTTCCCATAAAATGTAACTGCATCAGAGGTGGGGACAGCAGGGGCTTGTCAGCCTTTCCACTGCTATGTCCTAACACTATACTGTTACTATTTGTTGAATGACTAAATAAATAAAGTGTAACTGGACCATTTAATATAAAGGAAAAGTGCTTTAATGGGCTAGGATGGTCTATAAAAGCCAGCCTATTTACATAAAAATCAAAAAACATTTCAGAAGAAATTGGAAGCACAGGATATAGAAAATGGAAAATTGTTAAAGAAATGGAAACAAAGAGTGATGGAATCTAGCCATGATGGGAGTGACTTAGCCACAGAGTAGGACTGCTTATGTTGATGATATGTAACAAACACTAACATCAGAGAAGAGATACAGATGGTAGAGCAGCTTGGAAGTCTTGAGATGAGGAGCGCTCATCTGTTACATGCAAAGCCCTCATGGCAGTGAATGTGCTCCACTCCAGGCTGCCAAACAGCTGAGCTTGGCAGTCTGGGGGCAGGAGGTGGCATTCACTATATAGAATACAGTAGTACTAATAATACTTATATTTCCAAAACATTCCTAGCAAAGCCTAGCAAAGTCAAAATCCTGTGAGGGTCAGGGAAAGTAACATGAGTGAGAGAAGCAGGCTGGGTCAGGCAAGCTCATCCTCCATTTAAAGGGGCCAGCTGCTACTCAGCAGCCGTGGCTGCCCTGTGGGTATTCAGGCCAAGCATGATGAGATATTCTCATTTTCCTAGAAAGGACAGATATCTGGCTTTTTATTAAAAAAATTTTCTATATTTCAATATTGGGAACAAAATCAACTTACAGAAAGACACCATGAACCAAACAAAAACAGATCTGTAGTCTAAATCTAACTCACAGGTCACTAGTTTGCAACTCCTACTTTATAACTTTGAAAATTCTATTTCAGTATTTGTTTTTGAAATATCCAAGGACCTTAAAAAATAAGTACAAAATTTAAAATTTTGATTATGAAATGAGCACATTCTTATTTTAGAAGTAGAATTTGAGAGTACAGAAAATCATAACAATTTGTAAACCAAAAAGTTAATGTTCCTGTGCCAGATAACATTCTGATGTATGCTTTTTTATAATTAAGATTAATAATCACTAATGAAATGCACATATATGTACTTACACACTCAAAAATATCCTTACATATATAGGCACATCATGTTTTATTGTACTTCACTTGTTGTGCCTCATAGATATTGTAATTTTTACATCTCAAATGTTTATGGGAACCTTGCAATGGGCAAGTCTACCAGCACCATTTTCCAACAGGATGTGCTCACTTTGTGTCTGTGGTACACTTGGGTAATTCTTGGAATATTTCAGTCTTTTTCATTATTACTTTATCTGTTATGGTGATCTTTGACGTTACTCTTATAATTATTTTGGGGCACCACAAACTGTGTCCATATAAAATTGCAAACTTGATCGATAAATGTTGTATGTGTTCTGACTTCTCCATCGACCCTTGGGCCTTCCTATTCCCTGAGACCCAACAATATTGAAATGAGGCCAATTAATAACCCTACCATAAACTCCAAGTATTCAGGTGAAAGGAAGAGTCACAGATCTTGCACTGTAAATCAAAAGCTAGAGTTGAGTAAGCTTAATGAGCAAGGTATGTCAAAAGCTGAGATAGGCCAAAGCTAGGTCTCTTAAACAGCCAAGTTGTGAATACAAAGGAAAAATCTTTGAAGGAAATTATAAGTGTTATTTCAGTGAACACATGAATGATAAGAAAGCAAAACAACTTTATTGCTGATATGGAGAAGTTTGAGTGTCTGGATAGAATATCAAACTGGCCACATTTTCTTAAGCCAAAGCCTAATCTAGAGCAAGGATCCAACTCTCTTCAATTTTGTGAAGGCTGAGAGAGGTGAAGAAGCTGCAGAAGAAAAACTGGAAGCTAGTAGAGGTTAGCTCTTGAACATTAATAAAAGAAGCCATCTCTATAACATAAAAGAACCCAGTGAAATAGCACGAAGTAATGTGGAAGCTGCAGCCAAGTTATCAGAAGAACTAGTAAAGATCCTTGATGAAGGTGGCTATGCTAAAAACCAGACTTTTAATGTAGACAAAACAGCCTTCTATTGGGAGAAGATGCCATGCAGGACTTTTATAGCTAGAAAGGAGAAGTCAGTGGTTTGCTTCAAAGCTTCCAAGGACAGACTGTTTCCTTGTTAGGGACTACTGCAGCTGGTGACTTTAAGTTGAAGCCAGTGCTCATTTATTATTCTGAATATCCAAGGGCTCTTTAGAATTATGTGATAATTTACTCTGCCTGTGCTCAATAAATGGAACAACAAAGTGTGGGTGACAGCACGTTTGTTCACAGAGTGGTTTACTGAATATTTTAAGCATACTGTTGAGACCTGCTGCTCAGAAAAAAAAAGATAGCTATCAAAGTATTATTGCTAATTGACAAGGCACCTGGTCAAACAAAAGCTCTGATGGAGACATACAAGGAAATTAAAGATGTTTCATGCCTTCTAAAAGGACATCCATTCTGCAGTCCATGCATTAAGAAGTAATTTGGGCTTGGAAGAGCAAAGGAAGTGCTTTCTTGAGATAGAATCTATTCTGGGTGAAGATGCCATGAGCATTGTTAAAATGATGAAAAAGGCATGAGAATATTACATAAGCTTTGTTGAAAAAGCAGTGGCAGGGTTTGAGAGGATTGATTCCATTTTGAAAGAAGTTCTAATGTGAGTAAGATGCTATCAAACAGCATCACAAGCTACATATAAATCTTCCATGAAAGGACGAGTCAATAGATGCAGCAAACTTCATTGTTGTCTTGTTTCAAGAAGTTGCCACAGCAACCCAACTTTCAGTAACCACTGCATTGATCAGTCAGTAGCAATCAATGTCAAGACAAGACCCACCAGCAGCAAAAAGTTTATGACTTTCTGAAGGCATAGATGATCTTTAGCAATTTTTACCAAAGTATTTTTCAATTAAGATATTTACATTGTTGCTTTAGACATAATAAATTGCACACTTAGTAGGCTGTTAGTAAGCTGTAGTATAGTGTAAACATAACTTAGATGCACTGGGAAACCAAAACATTTGCATGATTTGCTTTATTGTAATATTTGCTTTATTGCTATGGCCTGCCACTCAACTAACGTCTCTGAAGTAGGCTTGTACATAGATAGCTAGATAGCTTTATGTCCTATTTTCTCTCTTATCATGAGATTATAATATTAAAACATTTCCTTGTTAAATTTCTTGTGAATATTATGTTAAAAGCAGCAAAGTATTCCATTTTAATCATGTATGATCATTTATTTAAAGTTTTCTTTATTTTGGATGTTTACATTGTTTTCATTTTTACTAGGACAACTTAAATGAGCATCTTTATGCCCAAACATTGGTTTGTATTTCACATTATTTCATTAGACGTGATTGCCAAAAGTAGAATTATTAAATGAAATGTTGATGAATGAAACCAAATTAAACCAAAATATTTTGTCACAAAATCTACTTGCAAGAGCAGTTTTGAAAATACTTAACATATTTCTTTTCATCATTAAAAACATAAGGAAGCCGGGCGTGGTGGCTCACGCCTGTAATACCAGCACTTTGGGAGTCCGAGGTGGGTGGATCACGAGGTCAAGAGATCGAGACCATCCTGGCCAACATGGTGAAACCCTGTCTCTACTAAAAATACAAAAAAAAAAAAAAAAAAAAAATTCAGCTCGGCATGGTGGCACATGCCTGTAATCCCAGCTACTCAGGAGGCTGAGGCAGGAGAATTGCCTGAACCCAGGAGGTGGAGGTTGCAGTGAACTGAGATTGCGCCATTGCACTCCAGCCTGGGTAACAAGAGCAAAACTCCATCTCAAAAACAAACAAACAAACAAACAAAAAACATAAGGAGACACAAGGCTTTGCTATTTGCTCCAAATTTATTTCATTACCAGTAAGAGTGATTGTATTTTATGTGGTGATTAGCTACCACATATGTTGAAGCCAGCCTAATTTTTGTGTTTTGTAGGTCAATCTCGTTTTTTCCCCCTTGGTTGGGTGATTATTAACAGTTTTTTATCCTTGAAATTAAAATTGCTATAATGTATCTATTTTAAAATTAATTTTCCATGGAACACCATGAAAGTTTTCATTGTACATACACAGGCTTCCATCCAGTTCAGCAAAGATTTCCTTATTTTTCCTTATGCAATATTATTGCATTTCCATTTCTCATATTTGGTCCTTAGTAATTTCCACAATTTGTAGGTTGGCTTTCCATTCTCAATTTTTTCTCTTATTTTATTTTCTCTATTAATTTGGTTGTTAACATTATTTAATGCAGTTTTCTACCTTTAATGTTTTATTTATTGATTGCCACCAATGCTGACTTTAAATTTGTTGCTGCATTTGGGGGATTTTCATATTATTTTCTCATTGTATTCAGTTCCTTTTTCACATTTGTTTTCATCTTAAGCCTTTCTCTTCCTATGAATTCCTTCTTTCTGTAAGAGGCCCTGCTTTCTCACTTCCCCCTGAATGCATCAAACATGTTTTCTAAAAGCTCCTAGAACATTTGGCCTTGTGCCTCTGTCCTATTAGTATAGATAATTGTGTCAAAATACTGGGACAAAAGACAGAACACATGGGCTCTTCACCACAAGGCCATGTTTCTGCTTACAATTCACATTCCACTTCCAACTTTTAGTGGAAGCGTGTCAGTTTCTGTGTCACATCAGGTTCTCTGAGAAGCAGATGCCAATGTGGAGTTAGGGATATGAGAGATTTATTGTAAGTTTTGTCCATGAAAGATGAGGGGAGGGAAGAGGAGTAGCAAAAACCCTCACAGGGCAATTCAGGTCTGAATACTGTGAAAGGAAAGGGTGATGGGAGGAGAATTGGGCAGAAAGAGGTTCAGCCTGTGGTGCCAGGTCTGAGAGCATTTTGGCTAGCCACTGGACAGTTTCTCTAGAGCAGAAACTACCCATTAGAGGAGTCTTACATTGGGTAGAAATTGGCAGGTCTCAGTCCCTCTACTGTGCATATCATCAGCTGGGGGTTACCTGGGGGCAGGAGGTGAGAGAGAGGGACCTCTGTGGGGTACCCTGAAGGCACTGCAGCAGGAGAGGAACTTGCAGCAGTCTCTCTTGAAGTAAGGTCCAAGGAAATGCCACCATAGCTGTGACAGAGGATAACTAGAGAATAAACACCTTTCCATCTAAACATTTCAGTTTCTGATCCCAACATGTCCTAGTTATTAAGAGGGTTTTCTAGTCTCTTCTGGAGGTGGCATTTCTTCCCACATAAAACAGCAAGAATGAGCAATGGCCAGTAGGTTTGACAAGACTCAGCAGTCTTCATGACATGTCAATAGTCCATTATCTTCCCTGAGAACTACGTATTTGAAAAATCATGTCTGTTCTATAATACTATTCTATCACTTGACCTAGGTCAGTGGCTTCTGATAATTCTTGAATCTTTTCTACAGTGTCTTTTTGCATAACCTGCCAGTTCCCTGTTTTAATTTTGTCTGCTTCCAGGGCTTATGTCAACTTGCAACAGAGAAATGATTGCTGGTGAGGTCCTTCTTCTGTGCCATCTTCATCTGAAGAGTTTAATGATTTTGAATCACATCAACTTACTCCAATGTACTGCCCTGCAAGGCATTCCACTACGTTTAAAATTAACGCCCCACTTCTTACCATGGTGTACAAGGTCCTATGTGATCTGCCTTCTGACCTCGTCTTCTTTTGCTGATTCTCCTTGCTCATCATAATCTAAACTCCTTGGCTTTCTTACAGTTCCTTGACTACCTGAAACTCCATCTGAGCTCTGGATTCTTACTTCTGCTTCTATCAGTTTTTCTCCAGAGCCTTGCACCATGAGACTTTTGCTCTCAAGTATCAATGCCTCAGAAGCCTTCCTTGACCTCCCTACTTAGAATACAACCTCCGTCGTCTACCACCTCCACTGTCTGTTTTCCTAGCATGCTTCCTGGTCATCCATCTCCTGCTCTGATCATGCTGTCATTAGTTTTGCCCTGCATTTTATTGCTACTTTGTGTCAGTTCTTTTGCAGGCTTGGCACAGAGATTCAGGATACTTCTGTACAAGTTAGATCAAATGAGGCCTAATCCATGGTAGAGCAAGGTGGGAGACTAGACCTCAAGACTTCTAAGGAATTTGAGTTAACCAGTCTGAGCTGCACCACTACCTGGATCTGATTATTTATCCTGATGTTTCATTGTTTGAAATTATATTATTTACATGTTGTCTTATTTAATGTCTGTCTTCCCCATCAAGAAAGGAAGTGCCAGGTTGTCAAGAGCTGGGGTTTGTGGCATAAATTACTACATACCTGACCCTCCAACAGTAACGGCACATGGAAGGAATATCAATAAATATTTTTTTAGTAACTGAATGAGTGAATAATGAAGGGAAGTCTTTCCCTGAAGGAAGTATATTTTATATTCACAGCACAGCTTCTCAAACCTCAGCTATACGAATGGTAATCACAATAACTTTGACAGAGAAGACTTACGGAAGATATTACAGAAGATCTTGGGAGAAATATCAGAACACACCTTGTTTAATGAGGGATATCATCAACATCATCTCCTATTGGGAAATGTGCATTGGGAATTGTGACATATAACCAGTTTAGCTAGCATCTCTGCAGCCAAGGCTGGTGCAGGTTTGGGATGCTGATCCTCTCAGAGTTGTCTATTTTTATTTCTCTTCTGGGCCTCCCCGTGGCCTCCAACTGTGCTAGCTTGTCCTTCCTTTCCACTTTCACTATCTGACCTCCAAAGGAACAATGTTTGCCTCCCCTGTTGGGCTCCACTCTATTTTCTGTGTCCTGACTAAAATTGTCAATTGAACTGCAGGTCACATTATAACATAGCATATATTTTGCCATCTTATACACATCTGAATTTTTAAAACAACTTTCAGGGGACTTGTTTTTTAGTTTCATACTGGGGAATTTTCCAAAACCAATGGAATCAAAATGAAATCTATGTTGGACTGTTTTTTCTCAGCACCACCACTTCTAAATGTGTACCTCTCTCATTTGCATTGAAATACCAGCAACTCCAGTCATTTATTTCTTAGATATTTCCCTCAAACATGATGATCTTCTTGAAGAAGATGAACTATTTCTTCTCATCATGTTAGAATATTTTAAACCTGAATGGAAACGTGGTTCAGCTCTAGTTGCTTTGGTGATGATATCTGGTAGACATACATGGTCTATTTTTTGGATTTCCACATTCAGAGACTATTTAAGACAAAACAAAAACAAAAAACCAACACAAACAATATGTGAATCAGGAAAACAGTGATGATTTTGTCTTTTCTCTTTGAAAGCTCTTTCACTGTAGGAAAACACGACATAAGGAGCACACTTAAAGGTCTGTAGCAGCGCATGTTGTGTGTTGCTTATTTCGGAGGCAGAAGTGTGGAGTGTGAAGCCCTCTTCATGGACTGAAGTGTCCAGGTTACTTTTTCTATGAGTGTGTAACATTCTGCCAACCAAGGAAATTCAGTAGTGTAACATTTGCTGTAATCAGAGTCTGGTTTCAGGGAAATTGAAAACATGATTTGAAATTTTTAGTCTAATACCAAGGGCTCTTCAATTTCAGCAGAAACAAAATGAGCTTTGTTATTCAGTGCCTGCTCTGACTGAGTAACCTCCTTTTGTCTCCATTTTTTGCTCTCTAATAGATTACCTCTGCTTAATCTTGCAGATTTTTATGCAAGCAGAATTGGAGCAGAAAAAATAAGTCATTTGTGTTAAGCAATGATGGGTTGTTCTTATTAATTGATTAAGCTGCCCTGAGTTGTTTTGGGAATCATAAGAAGGTAAATGTTGTGAATTGATTATTACATTGCTATTTAATAGATACCATGCAGTATTTTTTACTTCATAAATTCGTGTAAAAATGCAGTAATATTTGTTTTATGGATGAGGAAAAAGAGCGAAAGGTTTTTCACAAATTATGAGAATGAGGGGGAGCCATGTGGTTTCCAAGGATAACAATGCCTTTTTCCAGATCATTCCGTGCAGTAGTGCAAAGCATCTCAGCTTGTCAGCAACAATAGTGCAAGATGCCTGGTGCTTCATGCTCCAAAGCCTACTGCTACTGTCTTTCTAATTAGTATCTGGTAAGTTATGGAGAGAGCTGATAGACAGGTTCTTGGGTGACAATACGCTTCATCACTCATGCATATAATAATTATATTCTTAGCATTACCTAGTTTTAAAACAGGTTAAAAGTTATGCACTCTCTATTTGGCCAAACTTGAAATTCTTTTAAAACCATGTATTCTCTCCCACAGTCAAAAATACTTCAACTAATATTTTAATGGATATTATAAATAAACCTGTATTAGTGCCTTTTAATGAAGACATATTTGGAGACATTAGATTTGGTCAGATGGTCAGATATTCAAGCCCTTCCTTGTTCTGAAATTATATGTGACTGTGGGCAATTTAGCTCCTCTCAATTACTAAGTGTGTAAAATGAGGATAACTATAGCTAACAAGAGGGTGGCTGTTTGGATTCAATAACATGAAAAGGATATAAACTTCTTTGTATCCTAGAATTAGTAAATAAGACCAACATGAGTATAATCAGTAACATTCTTTTCCAGTCAGGATTGGCATGTAGTGTTACATGGCATCTCAGTGCAATGTGTGCCATCACTGAGGGACCCTCAGTTGGGGGTATGTTAATTCCTTCTAGCCAAGCAGTCACATTGTTAGAGGCTGGGAAGAGACTGCCTGCCTAAGTACCAGGCAGAAAAAAGGCAGATTTAGAAGATGGGTGCAATACAGTGTAGCAGGTATGGATTGCAGGCAGAGTGAGAGAATAAAAAAGTTAATACCATACGAGAGTTGCAATGCACAACAAAGAGCATAGCAAGGAACAAATTGTCTGGAGTGAATGGTGTTTGTTTGGAGCAGAATTTGCTCAGGCTCCTGAGTTGTTTTCTTCAGCGTCATGTTTTAGGCCTGTGTTGTCGAAGGAAGCCACACTGTCCAGGCCTGCAGGTCATTCAGGGTCATTTCCTCTATTTCTGGGACCAGGTTGGGTCCTAACCATGCTATGGTAAGGTTGGATGCATCGTGCTGGAATCCAAAGAGGGCCTGAGCAGGTGTGAACACAAGAATATCTTCTTCCCTATATGAGCAGATAATTTTGACCACACCATAAATTACTATTTACATCTTTCCATAAAACTACAGGTTTTATGTTTTGAGAGGTTTTAGCAAAGTGCTTTTCTATAGCTTATTGAAATTTGTCATCTAAATTTAAGAAATTAAGGGTAAATAAAGCTTATGCTAGTAGTGTTGCAGGGTCCTTACTTATATTCCAACTTTTTTGTTTTCTAAGCTTATTCTTAAGGGTGGAGTAAACTACTCTTTAGGCAAAACTACAAAACTACGAGATAAGAACTGAAGTAGTTTGTCAGCAGGAAGGACATGTTCTATATGGCTTGAATAATCACAGAATGCTAGCTGAAGATCTAGAGATAGGAGCAAGACTGCTTCAAATTGGTTTTTACTCAAAGGAATTCTTAGGACGTCAGGGTCATAACCTAGCAACAGATTGCATCATTTGCTGCCTAATTAGCTGGATATAGGGAGATAGTGTTTTAGTCCTGATATGTGAGCAAAAAACCCATTCTAGGCGGTGCAGTACTGGGGCCATCTGTCCTATTAATCCTGTTGGGGAAGGTTTAGTAGGAAAAACAAACAATTGAATTGAATATTTTGGGTCTATGCAGTCTAGTTGCCCCTGAGAAATAGCTTGCTCTATTTTCTCAATTTTCTTTTTTGCTGCAGGGGTTAAATACCTGGGAGCATCTAGGGCTGTATTCCCCTTTAGGATAGAAAACAGGTTTTGCAACTTATCAGTAGTTATGCCCAAGGGGAGGTGAAGCCAGTTAATATCGCCCAGTAATTTTTAATCATTATTTAAGGTATGTAGTTTCTAGTATTTAATTTAACTTTCTGTGGCCTTACTGATTGGGAAGTTCGTATGTATCCAAGATACTTCTAAGGAGAGGACATTTGTACTTTTTCAGTTGCTATGATTAAACCTCTTAACTGTGTATTCCTTTAGACAGAGGCATATAAACTTAAACGTACTGGCTCTGTTCAGGCTGCTAATAAAATATCATCCATGAAATGAATAGTCTTGCAATTAGGAAATACTTTTTACTGGGGAGTAAAGCCTGTTTTACATTATACTGACACATTGTAGGACTGTTCAACATTCCTTGAGGAAGTGCTTTCCAATGAAATTGACAAGCTGGTCTTTCATTATTGATAGCTGGTATTGTAAATGCAAATTTTCCTCTGTCCTGTTCTGCAAGGGGAAGAGTATAAAAGTAGTGTTTTAAGTCAATAGTGACTATAGGCCAATTCTGAGGAATTGCTGTGGGGGAAGGGAGCCCCTGTTGAAGAGGCTCTATAGGTTGCAGATTAGCGTTAATAGCCTGTAAGTCATGCAAGTCTCCATTTGCCAGATTTTTTTGGAATGACGAAAATGGGCGAATTCCAAGGGTTGTTAGATGGTTCTATATGGCCATCTTTTAATTGCTCCTCACCTAATTCATGGGCTTATTGTAATTTCTCTACCTTTAAAGGCTACTGTTCTACTCAAACAGGATTTTGAGAGATCCATATTACAAGAAGGGGAAGAATAACAGTGGCCATTATAGAAAGAGGCTATATGGTAGTTGTTTGCTATGGCCTCAATTAATCTTTCTGTAAATTAGGCTAGTGGCTTCATTTTCTCTAATGCTTTTTCTTATCTCTTTATAAATGTTATAAGAAATGGGTTTATACACCTGATTGCCTTGTCAATCTTGCATTACCAGGCAGGCCAAGAGCTCCCCTTCTAATGCTGCTTGCCTAAGACAGGGTCCCATAGCTGGAGTGTCTCCCTTGTTTTTTTTTTCAATTTATTTGGGGAGGGGCTCAGGGGAAACTTCCATTTCCTCTGTGGCACTTTTACCGGGTAATTACAGGGCTGAAAGAGAAAGTGATGGTTCCTCCTCCCTTCCCTTTTTAGGCTCTTCTGTGTAGAGCGGGACCATAGCAGCCCTAAGGCCCATAACATTAAAGATGTCACTGGTGACCCACTGCCCTTGTGCATGATGTTGTTTCAGATTTCTCCCCACTTGTTCCCAGAGCTCTATGTCAGGCATACCTTCTTCTGGGAACCATGGATTATGGGATTGCATCAGGTCCCATAATTGAGCTTTCAAAACCAAGGCTCTGCTACCTTTAAGAAGCTGTTTCAATACTTTTATATACTGTTTCTGTTGTGCTGATAACTCTTGTCCCATGATGAAACCCCAGCTTGAACAACTCCCTTGAACTTGAAAATTCCAAGTGAGCACCCATGACTTACTTACTTACTGACTGCAGTCTCCTCACCTTCATTTTTGAGGGTTCTTTCATGATTTGTTGCTGTGTTCCACACACAGTTGAACCAGCTGCTGAGTCTGTTGCGCAGACTCTGGCCGAGTGACAGATGAATGGAGTATGCAGACACAGGCTTGATTGTCAGTGTGACTGGGAAACTCCTGCCAGAGTCCATAGCAGTGCCAATAAGCTGGTGATGCTCACATTTACTTAGTACAGATTTAATGACAAAGGCCTAGAGCAAACACCATTTGTGGGTGACTAATATTGTCGATCCCCCAAGTAAGGGGCAGTCCTGTGCAAGGATGATCAGCGGTTGGTTTCTGGAGAAATAAGTAAACAAACTTATCTAGACACATTAGTTTGCATTCCCTTGTTATCTGCCCTTTGCCATTAGCTCAAGGTAAGAGGGTTAGGCTGCCTTCAGCCATAACCCTTTTCCAAAGCTTTTGCAAGACCTACTGGCCTTCCAAGAAGGTCTGTGTCTTTCCTATAATTTTTCCCACCATCCTGACCAATCTCCTACAGGCTCAGTGTCTAAGATTTAGAAGTAATTAGTAAATGAATTCACTTATCAATGTTTACTGGGGACTTAATATACACTAGTCATTGTTCTAGACCTGTGCTAGCTAATAACGTAGCCACTAACCACATGCAGCTATTGAGCACTTAAAATATGTCTAGTCCCAATTGAAGTGTACTGTAAGTATAAAATATATGTGGCTTTTAAAGATTTGAAATAAAGGAAGTAAAATATTATGTTAATACTTATTTACTGACCAGATGCTTAAATAATATTTTGGATATATTATGACAAATTAATGTTATGAAAATTAATTTCATGTTTATTTTTTAATGTGTTTACTGAAACATTCAAAGTTACATAAGTAGCTCACATTTGTGGTGCATACACATTACATTTCTTGTGGACAGTGCTAGTCTAGATGCTGAAGAAAAAGCAAACCAGAAAATGTTGTGGCTATTGTAGAGCTTAGATATCAAGGATTGGGGATACATAATACAACATAAATGAGTAAGTACAGCCAGTCTTCATTATTTCCAGGTTCTGTGCTTGCAAATTCTTCTACTTGCTAAAGTATATTTGTAACTTCCAAAATTAACAATTATAAAGCTTTTGTGGTCATTCACACATAGATACAGGATGGCAAAAAATTTGAGTCATTCTGTGCACGTATTCTCAGCTGAAGTTAGTCATAGCTATGCTTTGCATTCTTGTTTTAACCCCTGTAATGTAAGTAGGTTTTTTTTTGTGTGTTCTACTTGGTGTAATATTTTTCACATTTTTGTGCTTTCTGTTGATTTTGCTATTTACACTGGCCCCAACAGTGCTGAAACAAAGTCTAGTGTTCTTAAGCAAAACAAGGCTGTGATGTGCCTTAAAGAGAGACAATTTAAGTATGTGTGATAAGCTGCTTTCTGGTATGAGTTATAGTGCTGTTGGCCAAGAATTCAATGTTAATGAATCAACAATATGTATTAAATCACATCTTTCAACAGAAAAATACATAAAACAAGGTTATATATTGATCAGTTGACCAAAATTTTGTGTCCAGAGACTCACAGGAACCTCACCCTATATTTCTCTTAGGAGCAATGGTTCAGTGTTTGCTAATGCAATTTTCACAGAAACTTTATAGTATATAAGTACCATGATTAATGATAATCTATTTTATATAATATAATCCCAGGTACTGACAAGTGCTTTTAAGTAGAGTATGGGGATAAAAAGGGATAGATGTGGCTGGGTGTGGTGGCTTACACCTGTAATCCCAACACTTTGGGAGACTGAGGCAGATGGATCACTTTCACCTCAGGAGTTGGAGAGCAGCCTGAGAAACATGGTAAAACCAGTGTCTACAAAAAATAAAAAAAAATTAGCCAGGCATGGTGGTATGCACCTGTGGTCCCAGCTACTTGGAAGGCTAAGGTGGGAGGACTGCTTGAGCCCAGGAGGCAGAAGTTGCAATAAGCCAAGATCATGCCTCTGCGTTACAGCCTGGGTAACAGAGTGAGAGAAAGAAAGAAAGAAAGAAAGCAAAAGAACGAAAGAGAGAGAGAGAGAGAAGAAAGAAAGAAAGAAAAAGAAAGAAAAGAAAAAGAAAGAAAGGAAGAAAGAAAAAGAAAGAAAGAAAGAAAAAGAAAAAGAAGAGAGATGGATGTGATAATTTAGAAAGGACAGTGTACTAATTTAGATGATAAATTAGAAAGGACAGTGGGGAAGTCTCACAGAGGTTGTGAAATTTTAGAAAATGAACTTGGGGTCAGCTGGTGGCTGGATCATTCATGCTTGTAAGTCATCTGATGCCTTGGCTTTGCTCAATCTATTTCTTCTCCCTATAATATTCTTGTCCTCAGAACAATTCCCCCTTCCTTGCTTTTCCTATTGTCTTTAAAGAAAAGTGTCAAAAGCAAAATTAACTGACAGATTATTCTTTAAAATAAAGGAGTAAAACAGTAGAAAATAAGAAAATAAATGGTGCAACAACAACCTCTCCAACTTGGTAAACAAAATTGCTGTAAGAATCTAACAAAAATCTTTATGGGAATTGGAAATCATTAAATAAAATATACTACATTTTGAGAGATTAGAAGGTTTTGGAGGATTTTGAAGGGGCGATAAGCTCACATTTACATTTTAAAGCATCATTCAGGGATCAAGAGAATAAACTGTCAGGAGAAAAATATAAAAACAGAGACAAGTTAAGTGGTATGAGAATGAAATGATGTGAATAAATCCCTTAGCCCAGTGCCTGGTACATAGTAAGTGCTCAGTGCCTGTTAATGATTACTGTTATTCCTAATGCTTCTGCTTCCTCTCATTTCCATTCTCAACTTGGTTTTCCTTTCCACTGGCCATGTAGTGTAGGCCCAGAGTGCTTGCCAGTTCTGCGAGTGCTGTTATCATTAGGTTTATGAGTCTCTAAGATCTGTTCCTGGTTTCTTTCTGACCAAGGAAGTTAGCCTTCAAAGCTTTATTCATGATCCTCTCTCATGAATAAATTCTGAATTAAACCTCATTTGACACTCAAGATGTGGTATATTTTATTTAATGATTTCCAGTTCCCATAATGGTTCTTGTTGTATTCTCAGGGCAACTTTGTTTACCAAGTTGGAGGGGTTACTGCTATACCCTTTATTTATTACTGTTTTACTCCTTTATTTTAAAGAATAATCTGTCAATTAATTTTGCTTTTGATTTTTTTCTTTAAAAGACAATAGGAACAGCAAGGAAGTGGAAATCGTTCTGAGGACAAACAGTGGACACTGGAAGTGTTCTATATTCTGATTATTTTGCTGTAGATCTTTCCATAAACTCACAGGAGATTCTCTGAGTCCTCAATGGAGGTTTCTCCCAATTTTTTTCTTTATCTAGGAAAGACTAATTGTCCAAATTAAATTTACCTTGGAACAATTTAGAAGACTCAAGGCTATATTACTTCTGCAGGAGAGCAATGATAATAGTTTCAATGAGAATCCAAAAGTATCTTTTAAAAATTCTCTGTTCCTTCTAGTTTTTAGAATGTTTTAAGCCCTGATGATGTTGTTGAGTCCAAAGCTTATACTCCTTGCTGCAAGAAAGTCAGTAAGCTGAGAGACAAGGTGTTGAGGCAAGGAAAATGACTTTATTTCAGATAGCTAGCAAGCCAAAAAGATGTAGGACTAATGCCCTAAATAACCATCTTAAGTTAATAAAATTTTAGGCTCTTTTTATGTTAGGGGAAGGGGGAACAAGGAGGGGGTTAAGGTCAGGATGTAATTGGTGACTACAGATATCAGGGCATTAGGAGGGGTGTGAAGAGGTTGTAAAACTTCTTTGTTTGTGGTCAACTGTTTGTTAGATCCACCTTGTTTCTATAAATCTTTAAAACAGCATTGTTATTTATGTGCATACTGCCTTATCTTTTTGCAGGCTTCTTTCCAAAAGGGAAATAGTTGTTAGTTTAAAATTAAAATATCTAAACTCTTTCCGTGATTACTTTGGACTACATCTAGGAATAGGCAAAGACAGTTAGCCTGTGAGGTTAGAAGCAAGTTGAAGTCAGTGATGTCAGAGTTCTCTCACTGTTACAATGAGATGATTTCATAAGCTGACCTCTTTGTATTCCTTTATGGTGAAGCATGCCTAGGATTCAGAGGAAAGGGGAAGGACAATGCATAAAAATGAATAAAATATGACTTCTGCTCTCAAGAGGCTTTCACATGAGAAGGAAGAGTCAAGACAAATGCTGTGTAATGCAAGGTGTTATGGGAAGGTAGAAAAGAAGTGAAAATATTATGTTATATCTGTTATTATTACAAGTGTCTATGGAAGAACTCTCCTTTGAGTAGTGAAGGAAATAAAATATTTTACCCTAAAATATATTTTTGACATATTTTGAAATGGTCGTTTAGGGAGCCAGCAAACCGAAGTTATCCTGCAAAGCTGTCGTTTGTGGGGAGATTTGCATCTATGAAGAATCTGCATTGATACAGTTAGGCTTTCTCTGAGGGTTTCCCTTGTTTGGATCTAGGAAGGAGTAAGAGAATCTGATAGCTTTAAAGGTCTAAAAGAAGTATTTAACATCTATTCTTTCTGAAGGCTGCTATCTGTGAGATTTCATTTACATTATAAGACCACCTTGCTAGCCAGGCCGTATGTACCTGTTTTGTTACAGTCAGTCTTTCATTCTTTCTGTAACTTCAAGATGGTATATAAGCTTCTAAACCTTGTTGTGAGATGAGGCAATCACTCTGTGCTTCTCCCCTTTGTGCATATTAATATATTTGTATGCCCTTTCCCCAATTAATTTGACTTTCATGAGTTGATTTTTCAGTTTATCATCAGAGAACAAAGGGAAAGTTTTTCCTTTGGCCCCTATAGTAGTCATTGCAGATAGGTTCAATTTTGGTATGTGTAGTTATAAAGATAAAAGAGACCATGGGCATTATAGGGAGAAGAAATAGCTTGAGCAAAAGGAAAAGCATCAGGAAATACTGTGGCTCCAGGAAAAAACAAATACACCAATAATTAGACTGAAATATAGGCTGCTTCTGGGCATCATCTTGAAGTTTGCTTACTTTCAATTTCATGCCCTTTTTTATTAGAAAGGAGGTGATTAATTGCTTGAAGTCCTAAAAAGTAAGCAATATATACATTTTATTCTTCAATCTGGAAGTCAAAGAATACCAGCTGTCATCTAATTTAAAATACATTTTCTATTTGTATAGTTCCTTTACCGTTGTGTAAGGGGACTTCACAAAGTTCATGTAAATGTGTATTTCAACAAAACCATGCATAGATTTCAAATTGCTTTTGCACCAAAATAAACTTGTATCACCTCCTTATAATATGTCTGAATAGAATCTAGTTTGAGGCACTAACAGGAATAAGACATCAGTTCGAAAAGAGACCCATTGAAAGCAACTTGAATTCTGCTAAAATCAAAGAAAGAACAAACATAAGATTTATGGTGAAACTTGGGTGGAAGGATGATGCTTTAAAAAAGTTTATGAAAACAATGACTCAAAGAAAGCAGCAGTTTACAAATAGATGACTCCTTTTAGGAAGAGAGAAGGTAATATCAAAGATGAAGTCCCCAGTGGCAGACCACCTGCATAATTTGTGAGGATAAGATTAAGCTTGTTCATGTCCTAATTGAAGAGGACTGATGGTTAACAGTCTCTAAGCCAGCACCATGCACACCTCAACTCTTTATCTTACACAATTCTGACTGAAAAGTCAAAGGTGAGAAACATTTCCACTCAACGGGTGCCAAAAGCATTGTACTTAGATAAGCTGCAGTCAAATGCAGAGCTTTTCATGGAAATCTTAACAAAGTGGGATCTAGATCATGAAACATTTTTTCAAAGAATTATAACAGGAGATGAAACATGGCTTTACTAGTACAATCTTGAAGGCAAAGCACAATCAAAGCAATGGCTGCCAAGAAGCGGAAGTGGTCCTGTCAAAGCTAAAGTGGACCAGCCAAGAGCAAAGGTCATGGCATGAGCTTTTTGGTATGCTCAAGGCACTTTGCTTGTTGACTTTCTTGAGGGCCCCCAAATAAAAACATCTGCTCATTATCAGAATGTTTTGAGAAGGTTTTCCAAAGCTTTAGCAGAAAAATGCATGGAAAAGCTATGCCAGAGAGTCATTCTCCACCATTGAGGGAAGTTGTTCTCTTTCCAGGTCCACTAGGGGGCGTAGTTTTAAGGGCAAGAACTTCCTAGCACCATGCTCCCCTTCCATCTCTCTCCATCCGGGAAATTTAATGGTTTATGTTTAAATTTCGTGGGTGCAGGAAGAAACTAAGAGTCAATCACTCCAGTGGAAGTTCTAAGGAACTCCTTTCATTGACCAGGGGTCTCAGAGAAGGTGAATGTGCCACCCAGGTTAAAAGTCCCCTTCTTCCACACCCCTTTGGACTCCATGTTTGGATCCCTTTCACAAACACTCTTGTACTTGTGGAAGCTGTTTTTCTCTGTCCTGGATTTCCCCTCTGGGGTCCCCTTCCACGAATACTCTCCCATGGAAGCCTGTCTTCCCCTCCTAAACTCCCATCTCTCTCTATTCCCTTCCACTCAGTGTGGAAGCTGCTTTCCTCTCCTGGATTCCATCTTTCTGGATTCTCTCACTCAGTGTGAGAGTTAGCTGTATCTTTCTCTCTCCTTCTCCTGTTTCTCTCTCTCTAAATAAATAAATCACTTTCTACAAACACTTTTGAGTCCGGCATTTACTGCGCACTGCGCCATGGTCCCCTCTCTCATTCTTGAGAGGGCAGGAGACCAAGAACCTGGAGAAACATCCTCTCAGGGGAACTGAGGGCATCCTGAACCCCTGAACCCCTATATTATACCATGACAATGTCACTGTGTATTCTTCTCATCAAGCAGGAACAATTATGTGAGTTTTGATGGAAATCATTATTAATTCATCTTATAGTCTTGAATTGACTTTTTCTAACTCCCTTCACACCCTAATCTCAGAAAGCATTTAAGAGGCACCCACTTTTCTTTGTTTAATTTTAAAAAGCCTGCATTAAAATGGTTGAAGTCCCAGGACCCTCAGCTCTATAGGGTAGGACTAAAAGGCTGGTATCTTTCTTAGAAAAGTATCATAAACTTGATGGAGCTTATATGGAGAAATAAAGTTTATATTTATATTTATATTTTTTAATTCTACATTTCCTCAATCTTTTTGAAGTCCTCTTGTATTTTATTTGTTGGATACAATTTTTTTCTCAGTATTTGGTCTTTGTGACTTGAAAATAATATTTATGCTATATTTTAGTGAATAGGAGGTAGGAGTGATTACTATTAAAAGAAAGTTGCAGAAATAGCTATTAAAGTGAAAAACAGGAAATTTATTGATTATCTACTTTTTTCTTCAATTTTCTACTTGGCTCATTTGTTTGAGACACATTCTCATTAGTAACATTGTGACATGAAAATCATATCAACCTGGATTAAATTCTACCTTTGCCATTCACTAGATTTATAACCTTGGACACATATCTCAACCTCTCTGAGCCTCAATTTTTTTACATGTAAATGGGGATGGCAAATATAGATATTGTGAGTAAAGTAGAATATTCTGAATGTTTCTACTCAGCTGTACAGCAAATATAAGCTTGACACTATCCAGTGGCCTCCTTTTTCAATAGTTCTCTAAATGCTTCATTGCCCCACTATAAAAAGAGATGCTTTATGCTTTAGGGAGACTGGTACAAATGCCCCTAGATATTAAAATAAGACAGGAGAGTCTGGCTTCCTAGGGAGTTCTGAAGTGCTCCAGGTGGCGTGGCTCTTGATCTCCCTGACTTTCTATCAATTACATTCTCTCAGACTCTGATTTCTTCTTAATACAGACTGACATCCCTCCAAAAATGGAAGGTACAACATTACCTTACATCAGTCTTCTATGACTTTTTAAAAAATATAGTTTTCCCATATCAGATTTCTCACTATTGGAGCAGCCAATAGCAGCTACTTCCCTTTCTATGATGTTATCTATTGTTCTACCTTGGGTAACTTCTCTGCTTACAACAAGCAGGAAGCAGATGTGGTAGCAATAGATCCAGCTCATTATCTGGATAAAAATTGGACTTGGCAGCAGGTCACCTTGGAGTTGCCAAGTCAAATGCAACAAAGTGTATGTAATTTGATTAAATAAAATACGAAGTTTCCTTCTGCTGACCACTCCCTCTTTCCCTTACCTTGTTTAAGAGTAGTTGGGGCTCCAGGCAACCTTGTGGGGGAAGTTTCTGATGATAAGTGCATCCTAGCAGAAGTGTCATTACAGTTTATTCTCCTGCCCTCCAGCTGCCTATTTTTCACTTCATGTTGCTCAGGCGTCTCAAGTAAACCTGTCCCAAACTGAGGTCTTGATTTTCTCTGTGAAGCCCGTGATTCCCAGGGGACTCTATCTCAGCAAACATCCATCTGAGCATTTGAATCAGAACCTTTGGAGTCATTCTTGATCCCTCTATCTTTTTTTCCTAAATATAATCCATCACAAAGTCCAGTCAGTCTACCTTCAAAATCATCTGCCCATTTCTCAAGCACAGCCCTAGTCCAGCCATTATCATCCCTCATCTGGATACTGAAATCACCCCTGCAGTCTCCCTGTGTCTTCCTGGTCACTTCTCTTCATCTCCATTCCATTCACCACACCACATTGATAGCGTTCTTTTAAGAATTTAAGCCTTACCTTGTCCTTCTCCTGCTAAAGCCCTTCAATGGCTTCTATTACAGAGTTAAATCCAAATTTCTTACCATAACCTGCAAGGTCTGATACTTACTACTTCCTACCCATCTCTCCAGCTTCCCAGCTTCCTCTCCTTCCACCCTCCCACATCCCTCTCTGTTCTAGCCATTCATGCAGTGTCTCCTTCATTTTCTTGAGCCAGCTATATTAGTTTGTTCTCACATTGCTAATAAAGACGTACCTGAGACTGGGTAATTTATAAAGAAAAAGAGGTTTAATGGACTCACAGTTTCACATAGCTGAGGAGGCCTCACGATCATGGCGGGAGGTGAAGGAGGAGCAAAAGCACTTCTCATATGGCAGCAGGCAAGAGTGTGTGCAGGAGAACTGCCCTTTTAAAACTGTCAGATCTCATGAGACTTAGTCACTATCACAAGAACAGCACAGGAAATACCTGCCCCTATGATTCAATTACTTCCCACTGGGTCCCTCCCACTTCACATGGGGATTATGGGAGCTACAATTTGAGATGAGATTTGGGTGAGGACACAGCCAAACCATATCACCAGCCAAGCTCTTCTTTGCCCCAGAGCTCTCGACTGGAAGACTCCCAGGCTCTCTCTGTCCTTTCACATAAATGGCTATTTCTTTCTTTCTTTTTCTTTTGACCAAGTCTTACTCTGTTGCCAGCCTGGAGTGTAATGGTGTCATATTGCCTCAGTGGTACCTCCGCCTCCCAGGTTCAAGTGATTCCCCTGCCTCGGTCTCCTGAGTAGCTGGGACTATGTGCCACCATGCTGAGCTAATATTTGTATTTTAGTAGAGATGGGGTTTAAGTATGTTAGCCAGGATGGTCTCAATCTCTTGACCTTGTGATCTGCCAACTTCAGCCTCCCAAAGTGCTGAGATTACAGGCATGAGCCACTGCACCTGGCCATAGATGACTATTTCTTATCCTTCAGGTCTCAAGTTAAATACAACCCATCATGACTTAATTTATGGCAACACACATTCCCTATTATTGTTTTTCATAGCACCATGTTCCCGCCCCTCTTAGTATCTATTTATAGTTGTATATGATTTTGTAGTTTACTTGTCTAATATCTGTATCCTGTACTAGAGAGTAAGACCCTTAGGAGTGGATATAGACCCCCAGAACAGGACACACATAGGTACTTTGAGACTTTATTTTGAATCAATGAGTGAAATGGATAACAACATGGAGCAGTGAATTCTGAATAGGCATGGAGTCAGAGGAACGCAAAACCATGCTTTTACCACTCAGAAATGTCACATTTTATTTTGTATTTAAATCATTTTGTTTAATTAATAAACTCTGTTAGTTAAAGGAGTTTGTGAGTATTGTTTTAGTTTTCAAAATCTTTTAGGAGCAAAATTATTCCACAAAGCTAAGTTAGTGGGGAGGATCATCTGTAACACTAGTAACTGTCTAGAATTACAGTAGGATGATCTCTAACACTAGGATGTGAGGTACCAAGCCCAACCGTCATGTAAAAATAGGTGTCTCTGTCCTTTTCAGAACAGCACACTCTGTAAGCCAAGGTCCTTAACATCTCAGCAATTACTGACTCCTGGGTTCCCTGTGGGTGATTTTAGATTCACAGCTTTAGGGCATCTCAGCACAAAAGCTGGACACATCCAACCTATTTGGGACCTATGCCTTTTTTCTATTGGGCACTTGGGAGAAACTTTTGCTTATTTCTGGCAGACATATCTTTAATTTAAAAAAAATTATAAAAGCTTATCGAGTTTTGGTATGCAGTGCTGAATTTACCATCCAGTTAATGAGGAATCTCTTAGTTCTATAGGATACTGTAAATGCTCAGACTCCTGAGCTGAACTGACAGCAAGTAGACACTGGCTGGTCTTGTGCCCAAGGGCAGAGAAAGAGTCTAACACAGTATATTTATTCCATCATCAGTCTATGGCTAATGTCACTCATTTATTAAGAACTATGCAGCAAATCACCTAGGCTGCTTGGTGTAGATGTCCTGTGCAACTTGGGAGATCATTTTCTTAAAAATTTTTAAATTGACGTAAAATGGATTTACATAATTTCAAGGTATGTGATATTTTGATACATTTACATAATATGTTAAGATTAAATCAGGGTAATTGGGATATCATTCACAATTTCTTTATGCTAGGAACATTCAAATGATTTTCTTCTGGTTATTTTGAAATATACAAAAATTTATTGTTAAATATAATCACCTTACTGATCTATGGAACACTACGTCTCATTTCTTCTATCTAACTGCAAATTTGTGCCCATTAATCAACCTCTCTTCTCCCCAGGAAGATCATTTTCAAAGTGATTGTGTTGTACTGGAATGAGCATAGAAAGTCAACACCAAGACAAAAGTATGCCAAATTGCAGGGCCTTTATTGCCGGCGGCCACAGAGGACTCTCGTCTCTCCAACCCATGGCCCCAAAAGGAGGGTGTCAAGACCCTTTTATGCCCGTAAACCACCTTGGGGGTGAGGGTGAGGGGCGAGGGTGGGGGTGAGGGGCTTCAGACATTCTGAGGGCTAGTGGATTCTGTAAATCACCTCCTGGGCGAAGATGAGGGTGAGGGGCTCTGGACATTCCAAGGGCCAGGGGACTTTGGACATTCCAATTGTTACTTAAGTGGTTCACAGAAGTCAAGATAAGCATTAGTTTACACAATGCCTGGGTAGGGTGGAAATTACAGACCTTAGCTACTTATTACAAGTCTCAAGGGCCAAGATGGCATTGGTTTGGACTGCTTGCCTGTCACATCAGGGTTACAGAGAGCCATTTCAACAGAGAGCCAAGGTATGGTTGAGGTATGCAGTTTTATGGGGCTTTTACAATGTCACAGTTGTAGTCTGAAAGTCATTCTTTCCAAAAAGTCACAAATGTAACTGCCATTATTGCAGAGCTGAATTTAGGGAAAGGTGGGCACAAGCTCAGTACACTCAAAGAAGCCAAAGTCAGTGACCGCACAAAACATAAAAGAAGGTATTCTATGGCCATAAGTTATGGAGGGAAAATAGTAGTGAAAAGTGGATTTCAAAAATAGTTTTTTGACTGTGGTTCTAAGTAAGAAATACGTAAGTTCATTTCTTTTTTCATTTCCTCTCCCTTCCCTCTTTCCCCTTCCTTTCCCTTTCCGCTTTCCTTTCTTTTTCCCTTCCCTTCTCTTCTCATCCCTTCCCTTTCTTTCCCTTTCCTTTTCCTCCCCCCACCTCTTTACTTTCCAAACTAGCTGGTCTCCACCTATTGGGATAATTTCTTGATCTGCTGATGGGTATTGCCTTGCAGTTACACAAACCAAAATAAAAGCACACCTCTAAAGTAACTTTGTATTTGAACATGCTGGAGAATACCAGAATCTCCCTCACAATGTAATTGATAATGGTTCTGTACTTAAAGGGAACTTTGAATAAGCACATCAGCTGAGACTCAGAATTTTCTGCAAATAATTTTAAGAACCCTGATGCAGGGAATCAATAACCCAGCATTGAACAGTGTGAGACAAGAGAATTGTAGGCCACACACTGAGGATCAATAGAAATTAATCAACATAAAAAGAAGAAAAAATGTATTTCAGCAGAAAAAGTGTCTGAGAGTATAAATGTGCTCCTTAGTCAAGAGTTAATATCAGAAATACATTTTATTCTTTCATTTATTTATTAAATCAATATTTTTGAAAGCTCTGGACCATGGGTGGAAACAAGACATTCTCTGCCTTTAAGAAGCTTATAATAAAGCATATTATTTGTGGATTAGTATATAATAATAATATAGAACATAATAAATTCACTGGAAAGAAAAACACTGCATATAATTCACATTCCACATTCTGATTTTAGTTGTTTTCAAGTAATCATTTTTGTTAGCTGGCTAAGTCCAGAGTCAGGAACACTGCTCCAGGTATTGTACATGGTTATTTAGACTACGTGGACACCAAATCATTGTTGTAGTCAAGATCCTATTAGATAAGAGTGAAGAGATCGAGTAAGTTAAACCTTTAGAATGAAGCTGATTTTAAATGTTTATTTCTCTTTGGGAATGTTATATTTTATGCTTGTACATATTAAGCATATCATTTTAAAAGATGACAATTTTCCTATGAGATTTTTACACAATTGTTGAATTTTACAGTATTCTTATATTGCTCAATTTAGAAATCCATTAAATATTACCTTTAATTGATTTTTAATTTGACCAGTGCCTGCTTACCCCCAAATAATTATAAACTCTTTAAGGAGGGGATTTTATTCTCATTTTTAACTTGTTTTTCGTATTTCTTTCTTTTTCTTTTTTTTTTTTTTTTTTTGAGACAGAGTCTCACTCTGTCACCAGGGGCCAGGCTGGAGTGCAGTGGCACGACCTTGGCTCACTGCAACCTCTGCCTCCTGGGTTCAAGCAATTCTCCTGCCTCAGCCTCCCAAGTAGCTGGGACTACAGGCATGTCCCACCACGCCCAGTTAATTTTTTTATATTTTTAGTAGAGACGGGGTTTCACCATGTTGGCCGGGATGGTCTTGATGTCTTGACCTCGTGATCTGCCCGTCTCGGCCTCCCAAAGTGCAGGCTGGAATTCTATGGTGCAATCATGGCTCAGTGTAGCTGCAACTTCCTCGGCTCAAATAATCCTCCCACCTCAGTCTTCTGAGTAGCTGGGACTACAGGCACATGCCGGCACACCCAGCTAATTTTTGTATTTTTTGGTAGAGATGGGGTTTCACCATGTTGGCCAGGATGGTCTCGATCTCTTGACCTCGTGATCCTCCCACCTCGGCCTCCCAAAGTGCTGGGATTGCAGGTGTGAGCCACCACGCCTAGCCCCATATTTCTTAAATGAGTATAAAATATAGAAGAAGCATTATATGAAATTATGCTCATTAAATGAAAATGGGTGGAAATTTGTTCTCCTTCCTGAAAACATGAGCTAGAGCCATGGCTTACATGAAGATGAGGTTAAAGTTAAGGTTAACCTTATGTTAACCTGTAGTATAAATTTCCGTTACAAATATTGAGTGGGAAGGAAATGAAAGGAAAATAATGATTCTTCTTGTATTCAATGATTTCTTTGTTTCCTAAATAATTGGCACCTTGGTGATAGTCCCAGAATTTACTCCTCATTCACTGTGACTAATATGGAGCCTGAAGTAACAAAGAATGTATGAAGGCTATTGTATTAGTTTCCTGGGACTGCCATAATAAATGATTGCAAGCTGGGCATCTTAAACAATATAATTTATTGTCTCATAGTTGTGGAGACTAAAAGTCAGACATCAAGGTGTCAGCAAGGTTGATTCCTTTTGAGGGTTGTAAGAAAGAATCTGTTCCATTCCTCTCTTAGTTTCTGGTGGTTTACTGGCACTCTTTGGTGTCCCTGGACTTGCAGATGGCTATTTTCTCCCCGTGTCCTGATATCACCTTCCCTCTGGGCATGTCTGTGTCTGTGTCCAAATTTCCCCTTTTTCTTAAAGACATAGGTCCATCCTAATGAGCCCATTTTAACTTAATCATATGCAAAGATCCTCTTTCCAAATAAGGTCACATTCACAGGTAGGACTTCAACCTCTTTTAGCGGGGACACAATTCAACCCATAAAAACTTTTTTTTTTTTTTTTTTGAGACAGAGTCTCCCTTTGTCACCCAGGCTGGAGTGCCATGGCATAATCCTGGCTCACTTCAACCTCCATCTCCCAGTTTCAAGTAATTCTTCTGCCTCACCCTCCTAAGTAGCTGGGACTACAGGAGTGCACCACCTTGCCTGGCTAATTTTTGTATTTTTAGTAGAGATGGGGTTTCACCGTGCTGGCCAGGCTTATGTCTCAAACTCCTGGCCTCAAGTAATTCACCCACCTTGGCCTTCCAAAGTGCTGAGATTACAGGCATGAGCCATGTAACAACTACTTGTTAAGAAGTCTCTTTGATTTTATTAAGAACAATCACCTTTACCATGCTGAGAGAGTTAGAAAAATCTCTGTTCATGCTTGACTTACAGAGAGACACTTGCCCACATTTTACTGTGAATTCTAAAGGCTCTTCCAATTCTTGCTGCTAGTTTTGAAAAGGACTTTGTCTGTGTGATTATTCTATGGTTTAAATTAATATCAGATAGACCAGGTCTAGAGTCCTGGTACTCCATGCCATGCCTGAAACATCTTAAGTTATCTAGATTTTATTACTATGTATACCGTTGCTTGTAAGAAAGAAGTCATAACGAAAACTGGGGACATGACAGGTATCTGGAAACAACAGAAAACAATAGAATATCTATTATTTTTTTTTCACATTTAACAAGATTCGTCCACTTTAATGCATAAAACCCTTTTAAATCAGTGTCAACCAGGAAAATTCATGTCAGAAAAAATTGGAATGAGAGCTAATATTCTATATTTAGAATATCTGAGAAAACATTTTTGACTATTACAAAAGTTTATTTAGCAAAAAGTCTAATATGAAAATGTACATGACCTAATTTTTACATCATAGTAAAACAGGCCCTATGGGGATAGGACATGGGTTTCTCCACTCAACAGCCATTATTTATACTCATTCCAAGGCTTCTAACATGATGATACTGTTTCCTCTTATTACCACCATTCCAATATTGTTCTGTTGTCCGCTAGTCGCCATCTCCACACATTCATCTATCACAAGATTCATAAAGGGATCAAATCCCCACAGTATTCCTTGGACATGTCTGCCACCATTTAATTTCAATGATAACTTCTTGTCCATAAATTTTTTCAACTCAGGAGGGTGAGCTTTGCTCATGATGGCTACAGAGGCCTTGGACAGAATATCTATTATAAAAATAGATAGCAGGTCAAGACTATTTTTTTTTTCCTTGAGGAGAATGTGTTATGCTCAATATCCACAAAGGAATAAACAATATTCAGAAGTGTTTCATTGCTGGCATCCATAGCATCAAGCATCCATAGCATCAGGCATCCATAGCATCAAGCATCCATAGCATCAGATATCCATAGCATCAGGCATCCACAGCATCCATAACATCAGGTCCTGCCACCTCAAGCAGTTAACACAAAACAAATCTAGTACACTAGGGTGACGAAAAATGACTTACCATAAATACATACACTTTGTTTTTTTTTCCCCCCCGAGAAGCAATTAAGGATGGTCTCTTGTATCTAATCCTGCTTGTAACTCAGGGCAAGTATGTTAGGAAGGAAATGAAAGGGAGGCATGTTAACTGGCCCACATAGGTATGGGTCTCATTTGTGACATGTGCTAATTTGCTAATGTGAACAGCAGGAGGATATGACCAAAGCCCAGATAAGACACTGTTCATAGAGGATATGACTAACTGGAAGTTTGTACTGTAAATACGCCAAAAAAAAAAAAAAAAAAAAAAAAAGGCCAGGTGTTCACATCATGAGGGAGATCTTAGAGGAACAGGATGGGAGAAAGAGAGATTTAACTTCAGGTGTGATTTCTGTGATTATTAGATGTATTTGTATATATTTTTTTCAAAAATAGCTTATGATTTTAGATAGAAATCCAATCTATCTGGAAATATATCATCTGACTTTTCTGTCCATTCATCATAGCAATCATGGTGAAATATTTTCCAGCATAGTTTTGAGTGAAATATACTTGAATAGACAAAATATAATGATGATAATTTATATCATCATAATGTCAATACAAATAAAGCATATTGGTTAAGAATTTCAACTCTGAAGCCAGAATACCTGGTTTGATGACCAGCCTTCTACTTGGTAGCTGCAGACACTGAGAAAGATAATTAACTTCACTCTGCTTCACCTGTCTTCTTTGTAAAAGGAGAATAATAATAGTATCTACCTCATGTAGTCATTGTGAGAATTAAATTACTTAATGTACTTAGGCTAAAATGCCAGTACGTACTTAGAACAGTGTCTAGCAGAGCATAAAATGTGCTCTTGTCAGTAGCAAGTATTTAAGGAGTTTCAAGAGAGCTATGTGTTTTGAATTTTGACTTCAAGGAACTTATATCACAACTTGGGAAGCAACTAGGTTAAAACATGTGTTCTTAGAGAGCAATAAAAGACAGTTATGCAGATGTCATTATTTCCCAGTGTTATATATTGTTTTCAAAGATGACCACACCCTTTCTCCCCTTCTCTTCCTATTTTCCTCTGCAAAGTGACTTTGCTGCTCATCTCACCAAGAGATGGAAACCAATTTCTCTGACCCTTGAGATTAGTCTGGTTTTGTAATTTATTTTGGCAAATGGAATAAGGCAGATGTGAGGTTATGTTGAATTTTGGAGCCTAGGTCTTTAGACGCATTGTGGCTTCCACCATAACTGGCCTAGCACTCTGCCCTGGGACTTCCACAGGAAGAAGTTGGTCTAGCCAGCTGAAGGGTGAGAGGCCTATGGAGGAAAATGGAGATGCCCTCACCAATACCAGCACCACTGTCAGACATGTGAGTAAGGTTATCAAGGATCCTTCTTTACAGCTGACACTTGAGCTTGTGCAGCCACACGAGTGAGCCCAGCTGAGACCAGCCAAAGAATGATACAGAACAATGACAAACACAAACCTGCAGTTGTAAGCAGAGTTTGGGGGTAGTTCGTTCCACACTGATAGGTAACCGAAACTCCAAGTGATGCAGAACAAAATGCAATTGTAATGAAAGGTTTAGCGAAGGAGGTATCACTGAAAATGAGGACATGGGTTATCCATGGAAAGGCTTCATGAAAGATACGCCATTTGAACTTGCCTTGGAAGATAAAGAGGAGACGGATAGCTTGGGAGGAAGAAGCAAGTATCTAAGCTAAGGAAGCAACATAAGCAAATACATTTGAGAGAGCAATAATATGGCATGTATGCATGCAGTTAGGAGATTAGGAATGGGAATATGATGGTCACAGAGGAAATCAGACCAATAGACAAATTTTGTGTTAGAATGTAGTGAGAGGTGAGATTGTTAAAAAAAAAAATCATGGACAGATTTTAAAACCAGTCAAAAATGCCAATGTGATTTTTAAAAAATGTTTATAATACTTCTTAGTTTATATTAATTCTGTATTCTACAAATATTTATGAATGGCTATTGTGTTATGCACTGTAGTAGATTGGTTGAATAATGTTCCCCCAAAATTCATGTTCGCCTGAAACCTGGGAATGTGACCTTATTTGAAAATAGATTCTTTGCAAATGCAGTCAAGTTAAGATGCATCATACTGGATTAGGCTGTGTCCCTAAATCCAATGACTGGTGTCCTTATAAGGAAGGGAAGATTTTGTCAGAGAGAAATAGAAACATGGAGGGACAGAGGGAAGAAGACCATGTGACAAAGGCAGCAAAGAGTAAAGTGTTAGAGCAACAAGCCAAGGAATAGCAGAATTTGGAAGAGAGGCCTGAAGCAGCTGCTTTTTCTTGGCCTCCAGAAGGAACCAGTCCCGCTGACACCTTGATTTGGAACTTCTAGCCTCCAGAACTATGAAAGAATCAACTTCTATTATTTTAAACCACCGTGATCCTAATAATTTGTTTCAGCAGGCCTGGGAAGTGAATATGGAACGTTTCTAGATGCTGAAGTTACAACAGGGAACAAAACATAACAATTCCCACAAGTTCCCTTTCCTCCTAGACTGTAAACTCCTGGAAGGAAGACCTTGTTCTTCATGATTTTTTTTTTTAAGGAGTATATAATTCCCTATGTACTGCAGATCCTCAAAACATAAAGGTTTGATGACCAGTGCACTAAATAATGAGGAACCATGGCAAGATATTGAAGCAATAGGGTGGAATTGAAATAGCATAAGTTCAAATATTGGCTCCACTGATCATTAGCTATGGATGATCTTGAGCAGGTTGTTAACCTTTCTGCCGCTTGCTTCCATCATCTGTAAAACAGGAATCCTCATAACTGCCTCATACTATTAACTGAGAGGACTTCATGGGGTAACATGTGCCAAGTGCCAACATCATGGTTAGCTGCCCAATGAATTTTTTTTTCCCATCCCTCCTTATAATAGGGTAATGAAAAAAACATTTTAGGAAGTAGTGTATCAGGTGGATTTTAGGAAGTAGTAAAATTTAAGAAAGTAGTAAAATTTGTTTTTGTTTTTGTTTTTCTTTTCCCATCCCTATAAGTGGATAACGGAAGGAACACTTTAAGAAGTAGGGTACAGATAGAAAGGGGAGGGCTTTAGGGCACTTGTTTTGGGGACAATAGAAGGAGCCTGGCTTGAAATGAGGAGAGCATGGATTGGGGTGGGAATCATATGAACTGAGAAGAGAGGACAAACACCGAAAGGTATCTAAGGAAGAATCTGTAGAATTTAACTACTAGCTGAAGAAGAGAAAAAAAAGTGAAAAAGGAACATTCACCCAGATCCCTAAATAGTAGCCTGCGATCATGGCAATGTTAAGGACATAGTCAGGAGAATTGCGACATCTGGTTGTTACAGCTGGGAGATAAGTTTGGCTTGGTTCAGGTTGAGTGATGATAAGAAAGAAAAGTGATGCCTTAGAGAACAAAATGAGGCTGCAGTGGAAGAGAGAGTTAGAAAGGTATATTTGATTATCATCTGAAGACTGGTGGCAACAGGAGCCATGAAAGTAGGTGATTTCACCGAAGGAGACAGTATATAGGAAGAAACCCAAGGGCCCGGAGCAGTCTTGAGAAAGAATAAGAAAGACCAAAAATTGAGAATAAGGAAATGTTGCAGACTCCATGGTAAAATGAATCCTTTGACTTATCAATGGTGATTAAACTTGCACTTGAAAGAAAGCTGTAGTTCTTCATGTCCGGTGTCACAGACCACCGGAAGAATGTTCAAAGGTACTCCAAAGAATTTAGCTACCTTTGATAAATACTTTGATTGACTTGTTTATTCTATCTTTTTGGCTGTATCAGTGAACTGTAGAAAAAGCTGTAAGACAATGTAGACATTTAATCTTTCTTAGCTTTAGTTGGAAAAGACAATGTCTAGCATGTACTTTTTTCTTTCCAGCTTGTTAGTTTCCAGGATTCTTTGAACTAGTCAAAAACATAACAGCTGTAACAAAATGCTTTGTGATTAAATGTAGGTAAGTGGCATATTTTTGTTTCCACCTCTGCTAGGTTCGTTTTAGGATTCAGACATGTGTAGGTATATATTTAGTGTCTGGAGGGCCAGACCTTCCAGAAGTCTATTCTGTGAGTGTGAGAAACATCCTAGAAAGAAACTTCCATTGAGGAAGATGCTGAATTCACAAAAGTTCAAGGCCATGACTGATGCGGAAACAGTGGGGTAATTACGAGTGTGTGACTCACATGGTCCTTTGTTCTTGTGCTTTATGGCATGCACATCTTGTAATGTCCCAATACAAATCCCAGGGATTTGCACTTTGTACCTGAGTCCTGATATGGAAGCCAATAAGAATAAAATGACAAGACAATGATTTCCTTCAAGTCTCTGAGACAATGAAAGCAGAAGGCAGCACTCTTGAGGCTCAGGTAAAGGAAGTAATGTAACACAGTCATTTTCTTCCTTTTCAGCAGCAATGTGGAGACAATGGCAGCTATAGAGACAGTAACGACCTTCAATCAATCACTGGTGGCCTCAGCATAAGAGAGAAAAATGTGGCGGCACATTTGACAGGCAATGACTTAATGGAGAACAGAGAACTTAAAAGGAAATGACAATGAAAGGCAGGGAGGCTGGAGCCTGTCACCATCTGCCAACTCAAACAAGGACAGTAGCGTTTTGACCCGTAAGTATATCATGTCATTTAAAACCTTTGTAAACTCAACCTGCCAAAAATTCATTTCTGTCAATTTATAAAATATAAAATATTCTTTCTTTCTTTTTCTGGCTTCATTTCTACCATCCAGTAGAATAAGAATACTGTATTACAGAGTCAAATTTTTAAAATTCTAGTTTAGAATAATACTTCTTATAAAAGAGTATAATTGCATCATCTCTGGGAAATTTATGAACCTATGATATAATGCTGAAATTTTGTGATTTTACATATTTTGTTTTCATGTGTATTCTGTGCTGGCAGTCGTTTTCTGCTGGCCATAAGGAAGAACTAATCTAATTAACTCTGAAAATAAAGCCATATCAATTAAAGATGCTCACGTGCGGGCACACACACACACACGTGCCCGTCCACGAAGCATACATACACGAGTTGTTACTCAGAAATAAGTCTATTTTGTGCAACTGAATCACAGCTCCTGGCACAAAAAAGTGTTCAATATTATTAATATCATCATGTTTATTATTAAGAAATGTCACTGGCTTACAAATATGCCCTATTGAGAAGTAAGAGGTACATTGTCCTGGTTATTGTTTGATGCGCTAAAAAAGTACATCCGGGCAGACTCAGTCAAATACTTTTACTTTGTTAGTTAATTGTGGGTGAATAGAGTCACTTTAAGACAAACCATATGCAGTAGGAGAGGTAGACATGCTCCTGGCACGTTGCCCCAAGAACCCCTCTGTGCAGCCTTGACTGCTGCTCCAGCCTGTTCATCATGTAAATCCCTGAGACTTTGCCTTCTTCCAAGAAGAAGTAGTATGGTCTAGTGTCTTCATTCCAGAAGCCGCATAGGTTTCAATCCCAGCTCCATCAGTTGCTAGTTGTGTAACCTTGGGCAATTTATTTAACCTCTTTGTGATTTATTTCCTTCTGCTGTAAAATGAGGCTTACAAGCACACTTAGCTCATAAGGTTTCTGTGAAAATTAAAAATGTTAATACAAGCATGCAGCACATAGTAAGCCCTTGATCTAAGTTCTTTGTATTTCCTGATGGTATGCTGGCCTCTTCTTTCGTGATGTTTCTACTCTATTAAACTTCAGCTGTGACTCAGTCCTCCTGCCTGTCTCTCCTTTTTCTGTTCTCTGTTCACTCTCATGCTAGCTCGTTGGCATTTCTGATTCCTTCTGAAGGGCTCCTGTCTCTCTTAGTCTATGACATACCTGTTAATACTTGGTGACTGCAATCCAGCCACTTGGGTTCTAAGAGAGGGTTTCATGAGCCAGAACAAGAAAAGAGCCCAAAGATCATGATACTCTCTGGAGTCTCCATGGATTGCTTCCTCCTTCCTGATAACATGAAAATGTTGACCATTTCCTGATGATTGCCTAAAGAGCCAAATATTACAGAACAAAAAGGTTGTGCTGCCAGGAACCTCTTAGAGAAAAACGAGAATTACATGCAAGGTTGCTTTTCAAAAAAGAGAGTGTTATTATGAGACATTCTTTCTTTAAATATTCGCAAATACAGACAGAAGATGGTGACTAAAAGCGAGACTATTTGTATGCTCACGGATTTTAATTTAACAGTTTTGGTCGATTGAAAGCAATGTGAAACACAGACACAAAGTCGTGTAAGGTAACGGTCTTATTACTGCTTAGGCTCGGAATGGTGCTGAGTGTCTTAGAAGTGCTGTGGAGAAAGCTACTGGTCATAACATTATCTTCCCCATCCATTGTACATGTTTGCAAATTTGTGTTTGTCATACAAGGGCATACAGAAACAAACGTACTTTTGTTCATGAGTTGTTATAGACTTAAATCTCTTTTAGTTAGTTTCTCATGTTTCTTGGGATTTATTTGCCTTCCTGAGTACAGGATGTGTAGTTCTCATCAAATTAGGGAACTGTTGGCCCATTAATTCTTCAAGTATCCGTCATCCTACTTCATGCCCCAAAGACTCTGATAAAACATAGAGAGCACAGCTAACTGCAGCTCTGCTTATTTTTATTTTTAAAGGCTTTTTTTAAAGCTTAGTATTTCACTTTGGATAGATTCTAATTGCTGTGTCTTTAAATTAATTATACTTTCTTTTGCTGTGTCTAATCTGCTGTTAATTCCATCCTGTATATTTTCCCTCTCAAGCACTGTACTTTTTAATCTTTAAAAGTTTGATTTGAGTCTTTCAAAAATAGCATCCATGTCTCTATTTAACATGCACAAGTGTTCCTCTACCTTCTTGAACGTATGGAAGAATATTTCAATAACTCTATCATCTTGCCATACATTGGTCTGTTTCTATTGAATGATTAGTTTCCTCATTATGGATCATATTTTCTTCTTTCTATGTATGCTTGGTAATTTTTTTTTTTGGAAATGGAGTCTTGCTCTGTTGCCAGGCTGGAGTCCAGTGGCATGATCTCGGCTAACTGCAACCTATGCTTCCAGGTTCAAGCGAGTCTAGTGCCTCAGTCTCCCAAGTAGCTGGAATTATAGGCCCGTGCCAACACCCAGCTAATTTTTGTATTTATAGTAGAGATGGGATTTCACCATATTGGCCAGCATGGTCTTGATCTCCTGACCTTGTCATCCATTTGCCTCGGCCTCCTAAAGTGCTGGGGTTACAGGCATGAGCCACCATGCCCAGCCTATATATGCTTGGTAATTTTTAATTGGATGTCAGACATTGTAATTTTTATCTTGTTTGGTGATGGATTTTTTTTTTGTATTCCCAAGAGTATTCTTGAGTGATGTTATGAGATATAGTTAAGTTACTTGTAATTAATTTGCTCATTTGAGACTTGCTTGTGAACTTCGTGGTGTAGGCCCACTACTGAGGCAATATTCTTCTAAGTATTCTACCTAATGCCCATGAATGGTGAGGGTTTTCTTCTCTGACAGGTGCAAACACAAATTGTTCCCAGCTCTGTGTTAGCTTCAGGATTGCCCTTCTGCTCCTTTCTTGTGGTGATTTCCCAGCCTGAGATTATTTTCTCCTGTGCAAGTATTGATTAATTGATAGCTGAAGACTTAAGGGGAATCCTCGGCAGGTCTCTGGAGCCCTCTCTGGGCGACAGTCTCCTCTGCAATAATCTTCTCTGTGAACTACAGGCACTTTAATCTTCTCAGACACCTAATTTCATCTCTCCAACTCAAAAGTCACCAGTGAGCTTTACCTAAACACCACATCCCTATTCCACAGGCTAAAGATTCCCTCTAAGTTGTCAGCTGAGGCAACTACAGAGCTCACTTATTTTGTTTTTCATCTCTGAGGAATCACTGTCCTGCACTTCCTGATGTTCTGCATCTGAAATACATTGCTTTATATATTTTGTCTGTTTTTTTCCCCATTGATTATGATGGGAGGGTAAGTCTAGTTCATGGTACTTGATCTGGGCCATGGTGAAAATGTCTCAAGGTAGTTTCTCTTAACCATAGTCACTAGATAGTGAATTGGACTTATTTATATTGCAATAGATTTAAATTTCCCTGACATAGCCAAGTTCTGGGTTATGTACTGGTTCTAGAAACTGTCCTTTAGAGTGTTTTAAGCCTGCCTCATAAGCAGAAGTCTGTTCACATTTTTCTCATAATAAAAATTAGTCATTAATTTTCTCGATGAGATCAGAAAGAGATCATTTTTCTTTTAAAACCATAATACAGTGTTCTATATCTTAACTAGTTGGTAATTTTAATTCAAGCAAGCTTATATCTAAAACACTTAATAATTTATACACCAAATATATTTTTATTGAGAACCTACTTTGTCCCAAAGAGACACTTTTCTAGATGTTAGTAACAGAGCTGATAACAGAAAGGTAAGGTTCTTGAATCTGTGTAATTTATATTCTCTTGGCGTCAGTGAGAAGGTTGCTAACAGATAAACAGACAAATGTATTAAGTAAAAATAAAAAAAAGACTGAAGCCAAAAAAATCAAAGGATAACCATAATTCAGGAAATTAGAATAGGATGACTGGACAGCTACTTTCGATTAAGTAGTTGGGACTGCTCTAAAGAGATTACATGATCTGAAAGAAAAAGGAAAAGTCAAGTGTGAAAAGATCAAGGAAAATGCTTTCCACATAGAAGAAATAAGTGCAAATGTCATAAGGCAGGGAGTGAACTTGAGTGTTTAAGGATGGCTCATGTTGGTAGGTACAAGGAGGAAGGGAGAGAAAAATGTAGGAGGTCGCAGAGGTAGAGAGGGGCATGGTCCTTTATGAGGCAGCTCAGGAGTTTGGGTTTTCTTTTGAAGGTGGGAAATCATTAAAGATTAAAAAGGAATGGGATAGCATGATCTGATTTACACTGCAAATCCCCTCTGGCTACTATGTGGAGAATTGTAGAGGGGATTATAAAGGAGTAAGAGAAAAAGTAAAGGGATCAGTTAGGGAGAGAGAGTGATAATGGATATGAAAAGAAGTGGATGACTTGGGACAGGTTTTGGTGGTAGACTCAGCAGGACTTGATGGATTGAATGTGGGGCATGAAGAAGCATGCCTAAGTTTCTGACTCCAGCAACTGGGTAGTCGGCCGTATCATTTACTGGGGAATTTTGACATGAAATAAGTTTGTGAAAGAACAAATAAATAGTCCTGTTTGGGCCATGTCCATTTAGAGCTATTTACTAGAAAACCTTATTTAGATATTGAGTAGGATTTAGACATATAAATCTGTAGCTCCAGAAACAGACCAAGGCTAGAGAAGTGAATTTGAGAATCATCACACATTGATGGTATCTAAAATAATCGGCTTGGAGGAGGGCACCAAGAAAGACTGTGTGGATAGAGAAAAAAGGGGGATCCAGACAATTGCACAGTGCTGGGTGATGTCAGCATTTTGCATTTATCAGGGGATAAAAAGAGAGCAAAGGAAACTCAGAAGGAGTGAGCTGTGAGGGAAGAGGAAAGTTAGGAAGTGCGTTTTTCTGTAACTACAAAAATAAAAACGCTTTCAAAAATAAAAGAGAGGTCAATATAAACATAGAGTTCATCAGTAACCTTGATTAGATCAGGCATAGTAGACTGGTAGGGGCAGAGAGGATGGGGGATGGGGAAGCAAAAGCTAGTGCTTCTGGACGGCTCTTTAAGGAAGAAGCTGTGCTGTGAAAGGAGATAAGAAATGGGACAGAAGCTGAAGTGGGTTGGGGTTCTTTTATTAAAGAGAGGAAATATTCAACATGTTTTAGATAAATGGCAATAATTCATTAGAGAGGCAGAAACTGATGCAAGATAGAGAGGAAGTAATTGCAGGAGCAGAGTCCTTAAAAACAAAAGCAGACGGCTCTAGAACACAAGTGCAAGAGTTGGCCTTGGATAGGAGCAGAGCTACTTCATACATATTAATAGAAGGGTACAGATAGGAGTAGGCTGATTGTTTCAAGGGGCAAAGATACGTGAGCTATTGTCTGGTATTTCTTTTCTTTTTTTTTTTTTTTTTGGTTAATTATAAGGCAAGCTTGTCAACAGACAGGATTAGAGGAGAAGGGATGCAGGAGGTTTGAAGATACAATAGTAATGTATGAAATAGTCATTTAGAAGAGTTGCATGATAAATATGGCTTGAGGCAGTGTTGCATGCCCCTTTAGGTTTTGCGACCATGCATTCAAAGTTGTTAAGAGTGTTTTTCTCCAGGAGAAACTGCTTTGTTTCAAGCTCGGACTGGGTATGTAAGCTAAATTTAATTAAGACTGAGATTTAACCAAGTGAGTATGATACAGAAATTAGTGAGAGGAATAGCTAAGGTTTTGGCAATAAATTATTTGAATGACGGACCATGAAATTTAAGCTGTAGCTAAGGAAAAATGTGAGCACATGAGAAGGGCAATAGATAGTGGAAAAGCTGTAGAGGCTATAAACTGGAGACTTGAATGAAGTTGAAAAATAGTTGAGATGGGTTGCTAAGTAATAAGACTGAAAATAGAAGTGGTTGGGCATTTTTCCCTCCCTTTGATGCATGATATTGAAACAAAGCATCTAGTAATATAGGGAGAGATCCTTTTGACATCAAATACAGAAAAATAAGATATCCTGAGATAAGCTAACTGACTAGATAAGACTTAACAGTATTTGATTTAAAAATGTAAAGATACAATATGTCCTTTAAGAAGAGATAATTTAGGAAGTCAGTGCATTTTGGATTGTTAGAGCTTTAAGAAACATTTTATGTTTCACATTTCTTATCAGCAACCAAAACTTCTCATCAGTCATTCAATTATACCTGAAATTGGGCCTTCCCTTAACTCTTAGATATTCTTCTGGCTTTCTCTCTATGTTTAGAATAGGAGTAGAGAAAGTTTTCACGGAAAAATTCACACTAAGTTGTGGCTTTGTTCCATATTTATGTTGTCATATTGATTTTAAGATTAAAGTAGACATGAAGCCAAAAAAATAAAAATAAAAAAGAAAGAAAAGAAAAAGAAGTTTATATCATGGGCCTTGCCAGAATCAAATGCTCCAATTCAGTATCATGCGGTTACTTTCCTTCCCAGACCTACCTTGATTCAGACTCATTTGTCAGAAAGGACACATTTTTATAGACTGAAATGAAACAAAATGCTTTTTCAGTACAAAGGTTAACATTACCCTCTAGAGAACAGCCAGAGCAACCAGGAGACCCTCTATTCTCGATGTATAAATAGCTTCACTCTCTGATTTCCTCCATTACTATTTATAGAATACGAGGGATTTAGAATATAGCCAATCTGGCATCCAATGCCGTATAGACCAGACAAACCTCAATCGTTAAAAGCCATCTCCAATTCTAATCTAAAACATGAATATGACTCTGATTTTTTAAAGGAATATTGTTATTCATATTTAGGAAACTCTAAAAACTCTCTTAAAGGAAAAGGCATTTGAAAAGCAAACATTTGACAAGAGTTGTTTATTCATGTGTTAATTGCTGGTAGTCAAATTATTTTCTTCATTCTTTGTAAAAGTCTGAGCAACAATTCCTATTTCTGGTCTGATAACCTGAGAGTTAGATATATGGTCATTCATTAATGGTTCCTCTCTTTTATGGAGACTTCATATTGATAAAATGTGGTGAAGTAATTGTGTTTCCTACATTTCTGACGTTTAATGCATTGAGCGTGAGAGGCCTTCATAAAAAAAAAAAAGTCTCATGAAAAGTATTTCTTTTGAGCTTTTCCATAAGAAGGAGAAACTGCCTCTTTTCAGTCAGCAAAAGTTATAATCCATTTTCTTTTTCTGTTTGCTTTGGCTTCCAAGAAATTCAAGTATTTTGATGACTAATATTTCTAGTTTCTCTGATAAAATCAGGTCTCATTTCCTAAACCTGAAATTTTATATTCTGTTTCAAAGTTTTCTTTTCAACTTAAAAAATGTATCTATTGTGTACTTTAAAAATGTAAGCCCTGGAACATTGTTTTTGCAAACAGAATCGGAATTTCAGAATGTTAAAGCTGAGAAAACTGAAAAATTATATAGTGTAATATCTCAATTTATACAATGAGGGAAGTAGGCTCAAAGATGCTTTATAAATTTTATAACTGGTAACTGGCAGAGTCAGTGCTAAAACCAAGATTTCCCCCGTCTAAGCCAGGTGCTGGCTAGGAAAAATGTCATCTAGAGATCATATCTAGTGTTCAATTTTACTGTCTGTTTTAAGGTTGATTTTGTTGCCTGTGACTTGTTCTATATGGGTGAGATCTGGTTCTCCTAGTTTGACTCTAGGTTTTTTCCAGGATAGGCCCTATTTATGTTTTCTAGTATTCAGGAAACAGTTTAAATAGAGGGAAGATGAACTTTTTTGGTTAATTACTTATTATTAGTGGTAATCGCCACTTATTTCTTTCCCTGGAATATGATAAGCTTGCCCCATCCTGAACTTATAGAAATGTTGGAATTTTACACTGTCTTCTTAAACCGTAGAATTATATTAGTAAGTTCAATTTAAAACTGTGCATTTAACCTTTACTTAAAAAATGCTTTATAAAATTGACATATACTCTTCCTACTCCAACTTTAACTTAAAAGATACACACAGGGCCGGGCGCGGTGGCTCACGCCTGTAATCCCAGCACTTTGAGAGGCCGAGGCGGGTGGATCACGAGGTCAAGAGATCGAGACCATCCTGGTCAACATGGTGAAACCCCGTCTATACTAAAAATACAAAAAATTAGCTGAGCATGGTGGCGCGTGCCTGTAATCCCAGCTACTCAGGAGTCTGAGGCAGGAGAATTGCCTGAACCCAGGAGGCGGAGGTTGCGGTGAGCCTAGACCGTGCCATTGCACTCGAGCCCGGGTTACAAGAGCAAAACTCCGTCTCAAAAAAAAAAAAAAGATACACACACACACAGACACATACACACATACATGTAAGTCATGCACATACATAATGAGTGCAAATTTCTGACTTAGAAAGAGTCTGAAACCTTAATTAGGATGACTGAAGATATGGATATTTTGTTACTTAGAACAGTCAAGCTTTCTTATGCCGATTTTCTTAAAGGCCCGTGGTGATGGGACTTTTCCTCTGCTGGATGGAAGACATCTGTTCCCTGGAAGGCTTATCTTACTTATCATTTCTTTGATATCCACTCCCCCTGTGGCACATTTCTGAACCATGCTCCATTGAATTTTTTTCCTAGGTTGTTAAAGCACACTTTATGTTATAGCATCTTAAAAGGATCTTGTTAATATCTAAAATTGACTGATTTGTGTTCACTACCTTTCATTCCATGCCTCCCAGTGAGGTAGGTGCCAACAGGAAGAGAAATAATAACAAAGAATTAGCAGCAGGAGTGAGATAAAGAAGAAAAGTGTGTAGCCAAAGTAGAAATAGGATCATTGCCCCTTAACATGTCATTCTTGTCCCATCCATTATCCTGGTGAGTGGGAGTGAGGGACTTCTCTTCCTGGTGTGTGAGGCCTGTGGCTTCAAAGGCAGGAGTTTCCGGCTCCACACCTCTATCCGGGAACCAGGAGTTTCAAAGGTAAAGTTCTTTGTCTGGGTTTCCCCAGGAGGGCTAGGAGAGAAAGCAAGGTAAGGCTCCTTTGTCCCAAAAAACCCACCAAAAGCTCTGGGAGGAGGGGGCTCTGTAACTCTGAGTTGTGGACCAAGCAGCCAATCCGGTATCAGAGTCAAAGATCAATCACTCCAGAGGAAGTTTGAAAGAATTCCTCTCATTGGATGAGAACATGAATGAGAAGGGAGTAACTCGAGGGTTAAAACTCCAGCTGCTCCTTACCTATAGGGATTCCTTCCCTGGGTCCCCTCTCATGACAGCCTGGGAGCTTTTTTTTTTTTTTTTTTTGAGATGGAGTTTTGCTTTTTGTTGCCCAAGCTAGAGTGCAATGGCACAATCTCGGCTGGCAGCAACCTCTGCCTCCCGGGTTCAAGCAATTCTCCTG
The DNA here is from genome assembly GCF_048565385.1 of Saimiri boliviensis. Classification (NCBI taxonomy): domain Eukaryota; kingdom Metazoa; phylum Chordata; class Mammalia; order Primates; family Cebidae; genus Saimiri; species Saimiri boliviensis. The sequence goes on from NC_133451.1 coordinate 82,464,083, forward strand.
CCTCAGCCTCCCGAGTAGCTGGGACTACAGGTATGCACCACCACGCCCGTCTAATTTTTTGTATTTTTAGTAGAGATGGGGTTTCACCACGTTGGTCAGGCTGGTCTCAAACACCTGACCTCGTGATCTGCCCGCCTCAGCCTCCCAAAGTGCTGGGATTACAGGCGTGAACCACCGTGCCCAGCCAGGAACTTTCTCTGTCTCTCTGTGTGTGTCTAATCAGTCACTTTTCTGCAAAACTCTTTGGATTCATGATATTTATTCAAACGGCAAAATCTCCATGCCTCCGGGGCTCCTTTCCCCATTCTTTGGGGTTAGCAAGGCTAAGAACGTCTTCAGAACGAGGAGCTGAGTATGCTCCCCCAGTTACAGGAGGAGAGTGGCTTGTGTGATGGGAGCTGGTGGTAGCAGCTGAAGGCTATGTCGGCTGTCACCCAGGGACCCCTCCTGGAGCCCTGCCCATGGCCTGAAAGGGCACTGGTGCATAAGAGGGTAGTTAGGGTTGGTGAGGGCTGGTGTTTAACTCAAGATGTGCAAATGAAAAGCACTGCGAACAACATAAATTAACCCTTGAATATGAAAAATCCCTAAAGCAGGTGTTATTATCTCCATTTCCCAAAAGATGAAGTAGTGGCATTAATCAAATAAAATATAAGCCTATTTGATTTCAAACCCAGGTTCATTCTCCTCTTTGACACCGCAGAAAGCCGAAAGTCCTATATTGAAGTCAAGACTAGGGCATATATTCAGCTAATTATATCAAGGAGCATGGAGTTAAGTGTAAGGCAGTTGTGCCTGTATTCTCTCTACATATTTTTTCTGAGACAGGGTCTCACTCTGTTGCACAGTCTGGAGTGCAGTGGTGTGATCATGCCTCCCTGCATCCTTGACATCCCCATGTTGAAGTCATCCTCCCACCCCAGCCATGTGAGTAGCTGGGACTATAGGCATGCACCATCACACTTGGCAAATATTTTGTATTTTTTGTAGAGATGGAGTTTCACCATATTGCCCACCCTTGTCTCAAATTCTTGGGCTCGGGGATCTTCCCGCCTCTGTCTCCCAAAGTGCTGGGATTACAGGTGTGAGCTACCACACTCGGCCAGTTGAATATGTTTTCAATTACAATTTGTAGGTCTGAGTTTTATTTGTTTAATGTAGTCCACCCCATCTGGGTTTTGACTTTCAAGGATCATGCAACATTAACATGTGCAAAACTTCCAAATGACTTCTATTTGACTTTGGAATGCCTGGAGTTTAATATTTTGGGTACTAACAATACTTTTAGCAAAACAAAAATACCAAAGTGAGGACTGTATTTCTCCTCCACTCTAATAAAGAGGTCACTTAGAATAAAAGGGAAAGGACTAAAGTGTATATCCACACTGCCCAATTTGGTAGCCATTGGCCTCATGTGTCTATTGAGTACTGAAAGTATGCCTCGTTCAAATTGAAATGTGCTATAAGTGTAAAATACACACCAGATTTTGAAGACATAAACTATAAACTGATTAAAAAGTTTATTGATTACATTTTGAAGGGTAATAATATGGATGTATTCATCAAAATAAAATGTATTGTTAAAATTAATATCACATGTGGTTATTAGAAAATTTTAAATTACATACATGGTTTGCATCTGTGGCAGGCATCATATTTCTATTGGACAGTGCTGGTCTATATTACCCCAAACTCTATTCCTCTATTTGTATATTCCATGATGTATTCTAGCTTTCCATATATTTTCCAGTTCAGGGAATGCTCAGTTATGTATTATACACATAAGATATCCCATGCTTTTCTCTCTAAGATATATTCCAGTTTGCCATGTATTTCCTGGCTCTGGAAATGTCAAGTTACGTACTACCTCTTTATCTCTGTTGTTCAAGATACCTCAATATCTGATACTTTCCCTGGCAAATGTGAAAGTGGCTTGTAAACTCTGAAGAAGAATTTTGATAAGATTATAGGTAAACAAAATAATGTAACCAAAGCATGCTGCTACATGTAGATAGCTAATATTTTAACTAGGTGGAAATTTAAGCTGGTATTTATTTATTCCTCTTTTCACTTATTCATTTATTCCATAGATGCGCCTATTCATTTATTCTACAGACATTAATGAGGGCTATCTGTGAAACCCTCATTAATGTAAGGCTTCACAGACAGCTCTAGACCACAGAAACTGAAAACATCCAAAAAATGCAAGGTACACCATTCCAGTTGTTGAAAATGTCTTGTCATAAATTACTTAGTATTGCAATCACTCTCAGCACATAGCTTTGGGCATTCATTTGTGAATTCATTAAAATGTAGGTACTGCCTTATTTTTATTATGTATCTGTATACAGCCCAAGAGATATCTCACATCTTAAAGAAGGAAATAGACCCTGGATTTTATTTTTCCATAAAAGGAAATGTTCCCTAGGCTTTAGAACAGGCGTCCCCAAACTCCGCATGCGGCCCCCTGAGGCCATTTATCCGGCCCCCCACCGCCCTTCAGGAAGGGGCACCTCTTTCATTGGTGGTCAGTGAGAAGAGCACAGTATGTGGCGGCCCTCCAATGGTCTGAGGGACAGTGAACTGGCCCCCTGTATAAAAAGTTTGGGGATGCCTGCTTTAGAACAACAACAGCAAAACTGGCTGCAATATTGTTGGCTCTGTTAAGGACTATATAATATTTTTAAGGGATTGCTGATGTCCATTTTAATATATTGTGTTAGAGATCTTTGTACATTTGAGTTTTGTCATCATAAACAATACAGCTAATAAATAAGCTGAGGCAGTCATAAATACAGATGATCTCTCATACTTTACCACGCTCCTTTACTGAATTGGATTTCTACCTATTTTCTTACATCTCCATTTTCTTTCTCGTTAAATAAAAATAATTTTGAGTATTATTTTGAAAAGAATGAAAAAACATCAATTATAATGAGGTGAGTGGATAAAAAAAGTCCATGTACCTAAATTTACTGTTGAGAGACAGTAAATTATTTTCTTTTAAAGGTCTGTTGTCAGAAAAATTTTAGGCTACAGTCCAAAGTAATCAAAGCCCAAATCATAATCAGCACTAGACATTAAAATGAGTTACTATTGCCTAAAAATATATGATATTTTCTTTGTACATAGGAACTGATCTATTACAGAAGGACTTCCAGTGTCCTTGTGGGTAGCAACTCTAGATGCGCACACCCTAGCCACAATAGTTGTCAAAAAACTTTCTTCAAGACTAGAACTACCCTCATGAACGGGTTTAGTGCCCTTCTGAAAGAGGCCTGAGGGAAGCTGTTCACCCATTCTGTCATGTAAGAACATTGAAAGAAGTTGTCATCTATGAGGAGCAGGCCCTCATCAGATGGTGAATCTGCTGGTATCTTAATCTTGAACTTCTCAGCATGAGCAGTAAATTCTGTTGTTTATAAATTATCTAGTTGAAAGTATTTTGTCATTGCAGTCTGGATGGACTAAGACATGGTCCATCTGAAGCAGGTTACTCTACCTCTTCATATTCATTTAAGGGACATTGATCTATCTGTATAGCCAGCTTTGTGAACTCCTGGAAACAATATGACAATAGTGTTCTAGACTCTGTCATTTGGAAAACTCTGCCCTCATGTCTCTCAGTTTGCTGAAAACAATTATTTCCTAGGTTTGTGCCACTTTATTATTCTTAAATCCTTCAAATTCCAGTCTTTGTACCCACTAATTCTGAGACAATTTCATTCTATTCTTCATAGGCCCCTGAACTCTCAAAGGATATAAGTAAAAAACCCTTTTTATCAGAATAATAAAACAAAATGAATTTTAACTCTCTCTAGCATTAATAAAATTATAGTTATTAAACTGGATGTCACAAACTGACAGCTGCAGACAGACTAAGCCCATTAATGTCTTTCCTTTGTTCTACGTTTTATTGTTGTTGTTAAATTGAATTGCTTACCAACACTTTAAAAAAATCCAGATTTGTGGCTTCTCATGGAAATCTGGAAGATGTGGAATGTGGAAACTGTGGGCTTGTATTTCTCTAGGTGTGGAGCTGAATAGCAGCTGTCTTATTGTGAAAGAACATGCCACGTCACCATTCTCAAACACCTGACCTGTGTCACTCAGTTATATTACCTGCCTAGCTCAAGGAGGCATTTTTTTGAGATGCTACTTAGAACAGGGAGAGCTGGCTCTTGTGCAAGGGAAAGGAGAAAATAATTAATTTTTATCTTCTTTTGAGTGTTTACAAAGCAATAATTGAGGCAAAAATTATTAGTTACCCCAAAACTCCCCCTGAAAAACTGAATTTGACAATATTTTGCTATTAGTAATATTATGCAAGTATATAAGAAATGTTAGTATATGAAAAGCAAAAGAACAGCACAGTGATCCAACTATGGTGAGAGACTCCATCGTCCAGTAAAGGAAACCACTACTGTGAAGACTGAAACAAACAGATTATAAAAGATACCAATTTATTTTCACTTGGCTGAAAAATCAAAGACCATCAGGTAGAAATTATAGGAGGATGCTAATTTGAATGATAAGGAAACATATATGAATATTTTAACTTTCCCTCTAATAATAATTCTAAAGGAAAGTCTGCAATGGTTTACTACTTGTTTCTTTTATGTTGAGTCTCAGTTAGCTCTTCTAAATTGTGCATTGATCCATATCCTATCCATTATTTCAATTATCTGTGATTTTATTATTATATAAGACAACTATAAATACATATATAATAATGAGTCCTTTGTACTATTGATTCAAAAAAATTATTTAGCATATATGCCAGGCACTTTGCTTGGTTCTGGAAATTCAAGGATGAATAAGACAAATTGTTCTGAGGTTGCATATATGGATAAGCCAGTAACATCCACAAAACGTCTTTTAAGTTACCATAGTATGGGGTATTTAATTCTATATGTTCTGTCAACTGAGTATTAATAACCAAATTAATAACATTTTCATTAATGATGCCAAAAATCTGGAACAAACAATTTAAATAATTTAAGCTGGTTCTGTAGAATTAACCTTCTAGCAATGGTAAGCTTCAAGATAGAAAATGGCTTCATAATACAATGAATAATGGGAAAATTGGGTCAGAGCATTCACATACTGCAGAGGAAGATTGAAGGCAAAGCTTAAGCTTTTGAGTGCTGGGAGTGTTCAGAGTTATAGTCAGGGTGCCATTAGGAAGAATTTCTATGTAATCATTTTTAATAAATTGCCTTAAATAATTTTAGAATATAAGGATATGAATCTTCCAGCTTCCATAATTATTGTTCTTTATTTTCTCATTCTAAATGAATATTAAATTTTACCTTAATTTTGCATATATAATTTCGTATCCTTCTTGAAGACCCTTTTCCTCCCTTTATTATACTGACATCAGGTTCCACAAAACCTGTGTCTGCCTGTTGTGTGGACATCATAGTGAGAGTAGAATTGATAGAAATAATTTGAGTATGAGGCATTTTTGAACACTTTAATAAATGACCAGAAGAGATATTTTAAAATTGCAAACAGAATGGCAGCGTACATGTTTATCTGGGATCTCTTTTTTTTTTTCCAGTTCTCTGCTTAAGTGACTTCGGCTGCTTTAGTGGCAGACCCGAAGTTGTATATAAATTCCTTAGTATCCTGAAAAAGAAGGAATTCTTGTGAGGTCAGGTTGTTTATAATACAAGGGAGATCGTGGAGGCCCATGAGCTCTGTTGTAGGTTTGCCTTTCCAGCAGACTCTGAGGCAAAGACCACCAACCTTCCAGAGGAAGTTCCTAGCCAACCAGACACTTAATTCACTTCTGTGCTTAGAACACAATTATCACTCAGATGTAATCATCCCTGTGGAAAAGCTAATGATCCCAGAGATGCTGGCAGCCTCGGAGGGTATTGCATTGTTGTGTTAAGTTAAGCCCATTTTCTAGGGTTATATGAATATCTCTCCCACCCTCCCCTCGCAATCAGAATAATTTTTACACCTTGAGAGCTGAGTTTGTCTACTTGTCTTTCTACTAAAAAAGAAACTTAGATTTTTATTTCATTACTGCAAATTCATTTCTGGATTTGTACATCTGCATAGATGCTGAGGTAACCATGTACCCTGACATGAGGAGGCAAAGGAATGACACAGTATTTTTAAGGGGCTCAGTAATTTGATGAAGGAAGACCAAGCACAATATCAGATTAGATGGCTGCTACTAAAAGAATTAATTATGGTAAGGGAAGTGCATTATGCTAAAATAATGAAGATATTAAAGGAGATAACATTATTGAAAGACAAAAAATAACTTTCTGGAAAAAAAAATAGAATGCCTTCACCTGAATTCCAGAAAACCATAAGTGGACCAGATGTTAGTGTCACACCAAAGCTCATTCACTGAAATCCTTCTAACTTCTACCGTCATGGTATTAGGAAGTGCGAACTTTAGGAGGTTATTATTAGGTCACGGGGATGTATCCCTGAGGAATGGGATTTGTGTCCTTATAAAAGGGACCCCAGAGAGAGACCTCACCCTTTTTCTACTATGTGAAGATACAATAGGAAGACAGCAGTCTGTCACCAGCAAAAGCATCCTCATCAGAAACTCTTGACCGTGCTTGCACCTTGATTTAGGGTTTCCAGCCTCTAGAACAGCAAGAAATATATTTCCATTGTTTACAAGCAACCCAATCCATGATATTTTTGTCACAGCAGCCCAAATGGATGAAGACATTTTTGTTTATACCGTCTTTTCTCAATCTCTTTTGATGGATTCCTCTCTTCTTCCCGAGTTCAAACCTTTGTCGTCATCAATATCTAAACTAACCCCTATATGCAATTCTTTATGCCAGCTACTCCCAAACTGATATCCCAGCTGAAACCTCTCTCCCGAATTCCAGACTTAGGTATCTGAGGTAGGCAGAAGACTGTCTCCCAACTCCCCAAGTGATGTCCCTGCCCTAATCTCTGGAACTTGTGAATATGTTACCTAACATGGACAAAGGGACTTTGCAGATGTGATTAAGGTTGAAGGCCTTGAAATGGTCAGATTATCCTGTATTTTGTATGCAAACCCAATCTAATCACATGAGTCCTGAAGCATGGAAGAAGAAGAGGAGAGAGAAAGGGAGTCAGAGACAGGAGAGGCAAGAAGGAGGAGGAGAGATGTGAAGATGGGAAGAACTCCCCCTATTATCACTGGCTGGAAGTTGGAGAAAGCGGGTAACAAACCAAAGAATGTGGTTGACCTTCTAAGTTTGGAATGGCCCTTTGCTGACAGCCTGCAAGCAGACAGGAATCTCAGTTCTACAAGTGCAAAAACTGAATTCTGCCAACAACTTGAATTAGCAGGAAATTGATTCTTTCCTAAGGCCTCCAGAAAGCAATGCAGCCCTGCCCACAGCTGGAGATTGGCCTGGTAAGAACCATGTTGGACTTCTGATCTATAGAGCTATAAGATAATAAATCTATGTTGTTTTAAGCTATTAAGTTTGTGATAATTTGTTACAGCAGCAATAGAGAACTAATACAATATCCAGTTGCCAACTTGACATCTCCATTTAAATATTCAATAGACATTTTAAACTCAGCACATCTAAAATTGAAGTCATGGTATTAGGAAGTGCGAACTTTAGGAGGTTATTATTAGGTCATGAGGATGTATCTCTGAGGAATGGGATTTGTGTCCTTATAAAGGGGACCCCAGAGAGAGACCTCACCCTTTTGGCTGGGTGTGGTGGCTCACACCTCTAATCCCAGCAATTTGGAAGACCGAAGTGGGAGTATTGCTTGCACCCAGGAGTTCAAAACCAGAATGGGCAACATAGTGAGACCCCATCTCAAAAACAAAACAATGGTTAACAGTAAAATTGAAGTTTTGTTCTTCCCCACAACAGCTGTTCTACCTATGGACTTACATACTCAGGTAATGACAATTTTGTTTTTCTGATTGCTCAGCCCAGAAGCCAGAGTCATGCTGGATTCCTCTTTCTCTTACACACTCCATAATCTGCCAGGGAATTGTACGGATTCTGCCTTAGAATATGCCCAGGCCTCAGCTTTGCCAGTATCACTACCCTAGGCCCAGCTGTCATTATCTTTCACCTAAATTACTGTGAAATCCTCCCTATGGGTCTTCCTCTTTAGTACTTGACTCGGAGAGTCTGTTTTCAACAGAGAAGCCAGTCAGCCTGTTAAAACTTGTCACATTGTATGACTCCTGTGCTCAAAATCCTGCAATGGCATTTCACTGAGAACAGAAGCCCCTAGAGGGGGCTACAAGGCCCTCAATTATCCGTTCCAGCCTCCCCATGCTATTTCTTTTTTCTTTTTCTTTTTTTTTTTTTTTTTTTTTTGAGGAGGAGTTTCGCTCTTGTTACCCAGGCTGGAGTGCAATGGCGCGATCTCGGCTTACCGCAACCTCCGCCTCCTGGGTTCAGGCAATTCTTCTGCCTCAGCCTCCTGAGTAGCTGGGATTACAGACACGTGCCACCATGCCCAGCTAATTTTTGTATTTTTAGTAGAGACAGGGTTTCACCATGTTGACCAGGATGGTCTTGATCTCTTGACCTCGTGATCCACCCGCCTCGGCCTCCCAAAGTGATTACAGGCTTGAGCCACCGCACCCGGCCCCCCATGCTATTTCTTTTTTGTTTTCTGATGCCATCTCCTGTGATGCTTTCTATTACTCACTCTTATCCAGCCACATTGCTACCTAAACCAGACGCTTTCCCACCTTATGGTCAAGGTCAGTTCGCTTGTTCTCTCAATCAAGAAAGCTCTCCTCCCAGGTATCACTGTGGCAAACCACCTGACTTCCTTCACCTCCTTACTCAAGTCTCAATCTCCCAGTGAGGGCTCCTCTGCTATTTTAATACAACCTTCTGCTTACCTGTGTTTTTTGAAGCCTCTCTTTCCCTACTTATATATTTTTTTCTTCTCTTCTTTAGCACTTGCTACTTATTAGCATGTTACGTAATAAACTTGATTTTATTTTTTTTGTTGATGTCTGTCTTTGCCCACTAAATTTTTTGCATTGGTAGAAATAGTTATCTGTTTGATTTCGCGATATGTCCTCAGACCTTTGATCAGTGCCAGGAACACTAGAGATGTGCAGTAACTATTTGTTGAATAAATGTGCAATTAAAAAAAAACAGAGTAAATGAAAATAAAAGGAGAATGGACCTTGTTGAACTGAATTAATAAACTAGAAGATCGGATGGATGTATACCCTCACAATGTAGAGCGAAGTATACTAAAAAGTGGGAATCATAATTTAAAAGATAAGAGATAAGGTAGCTAGATTCAGGAGTTTAATATGGAGATAATAGTAAGTTTAAAAGGAGAAAGAGGAGCAGATGGAAGGGAAGCAATAACAGGAAGCAAAAAAAATTCCTGAGCTGAAAAAGTCTTGCATTTTAGATCAAATTAGCAAGCACCTCTTATCCTTTGAGAGAATTTGACAGACTCAGTAGCCAAAGAATAAGTAAACATGTAAAGAATTTGAGTACTAAAATTAAAAGACTAATTATCTATAGCCATGTCTATTTATTTATCCCACAAACAGAGAATACATGGGGTCTTTCTTTTCTTTCAGATTTCAGTCACTTACAAACATTACTCACACTTGAGAACTAATAGAAGAATTGATTAAATAGTTGATTGATTTGGATGCCGTGGAGAATGTGGGGACAGACATAGGAGTCTTCTTATTCCACCTGGCTTCGCTCTGGCACTTTTGCTCATTTGTTATGCAAATTTAGCCAAATTACTCAACCTCTCTAAGCCTTGGTTTATTGTAAAAGTGGGAAAAAACCTGTCTGACAGAACTACTGTATGTGATATTGAGTAAATGCTTTTGCAAGATCTAACACAAGGCCTGGCATGGTTTGGGCAGTCGGCAAAGAGTAATTATTGTTATTAGTAACTGCGAGTTGAGTTGCATAGTAGGGAACTTAGATAATGTGTTAGGAGACCAAATTTAGATGCCTTCATCCTTCCTACAGGGAGTTCTCAATGGAAGGCAGCAAGGAAAGTAGGTAAACAAGACCTAAGGCAAAATAGTTGAACTCTTAAAATTGGCAAATAACCATCATCGATGAGACCTATTTTAAAATAAGCACTCTTGCATAGCATGCATTTAGAAATTATCACTGACAATTTAGAATGTTTTATAATGTATTAATTCCACGTTATGGCCACAGTAGTAGGCCTGAAAGATTTACTATTTTTTTCTAATGATTTGCTAATGGTATCGTGGAAAATGATTTGAATAATGGGAAAATTCAGATTGAAACTGCATTTAAGTGCATTAATTATCCTTTAGTCAAAGTAGTTAAAGCTGTACTGGTTTCACAATTATTTAGTGGCTCTGGTCTGCTTTTTTTAGATGGAGGTGGCTTAGTGTAACTTACTGAAGTGAATTCTTGGTTATTAGCACAAAGACAAAAGGTAACACACACACAGTTAGAAAGTTTCAGGGAGATTGTGGCATCACAGATGCACTTTCTTCATTCTCCTAAGTACTGAATCATCCACCCACAGTCTGCTAGTGTTGAGAAATGCAGGAAAAGCAGGGCAGTCTGAGGACTGCTTTTCTCATTTTGATAGCCCCAGCATCCAGCACCAAGGGAGCACATTGTGGGCATTTGTGAAACACTTGCTAATGGAAAGAATCATGAAAGAATGAAGAGTAGATGAATCCTAATGGCACAGAGCCTGAGGTCACGTCAGGAAACCCCTTCTCCAACCCTGCTTCCTTTCCTATCAGACAGTGGTTGAAATTCCAGACCTTAATGCCAACTGTTTGTCAGCTGGGCTTCTGAAACCATAATGACTTCTGTGATGCAGTTTTTTCCAGTTCTGGATTGCTTGAGCTCCAGATATACCATCAGCATTTCAGAGACATCAGTGTAATAAGCCCAAGGAGAGAATGATGTGGCAATTTCTAAATTTCCTAGAAGTATCATTCAGGAGGTTGGGCTTAAGCAGGCTGCCTTCCATATCACACCACCACTGGGCACATTTTGTTTTTTGGCAACTGCCCCAACAGGGTAAGTAAACTAAACTTCCCCAAAGGTGAAAGCCATTCAGAGTTTCATAGTATTGTTAAGAAATGTTCCTTTTTAATCGTAAGGCAAAAAAAGAGAAAATATCTGAGTGAATAATATCCAATTTTACATATTTGTTTATATAAAATAGTATCCAGCAATGTAAGTTGCCTGGTTTAGGTATGTGTAAGAATGGGCACCTTAGGGAATTATGAAGCCGTTTTGCAAATTATCAGGTAAGTCTGCTGTTATTGGAGACAATTCCCCCTCTGACCAGCTTGGCTTAATCTGGATCCCACAAGGCAGCTGTCTTTCCTAAGCTTTACGTATTCTGATTTGCCAAATGCTTTACTTAATCATCTGGTGCTACCAGATGCCAGAATTCCCTGCTGCTATCTCAAGTATTGATAGTCTCTCACTTGTGGTAAATATAGCTTGTGTTGATTCAGTTGGCTTGTGTTCTGAACAGCTGGATGAGTATCAAGGGGCTTGGGAAAGAGGCTGAACTCGTCCTGAAGAGTCCTGAGAGACTTGGTCACAGCTGGAAGATTGAGTGCCTGAAAGAGCCCAAATAACCACAAAGCTTGTATCTTACAAAAAATTTCCCTGTAAAATGGAATCATTTTGCCCTCATTTCTAGGTATGCTTTATCTGTGCTTGCAACATGATATGGAAGGCTGACACTCATCCTCTGCATCCCTTCATTATAAATTACCACTATGGAAATATTCATCACAATCCTTTTTCTTCTTAACAAGATTTGCCTGGGGCATCTACCTCTGGTGGTCTCAGTGCATGGTTCTTGGATGACCTGCATTAGTATTGCTTGGGTTGCCTGCGACAAATGCAGATTCCATACCTTCTCCCAGATTATTAGAATCAGAATGCAAAATTGTAAAGTATCTCTCATTAATTGAATGCTAATTTGTGTCAGACTATTTTCTGTGTACTATTATACGTAATATTCCATTATAGAATATATAACACACTACTATATTTTTATATCTGGTGTCTTCTGATTTACTCAGAAACCAAAGACACAACTCCCTGAAGTGAGAGATGCTTGTCGCCCATCCTGCAAAGCTAGGCAGTCCAATGGGACATGTGTATAGAATCCAAGTCCTGAGAACCTACATTTTAAACAAGCTTCCTGGATATTTTTATGTACACTAAATCTGAGAACTACATGCATAAATTCAGCTCCAGGAAGTTAGGATTCAGGTCTATTTTGTTCCCTGTGGTATGTTAGCACATAACAGAATATCTGGCAGGCAATAGTGTTTTATTTTATTTTTAAAATAAAATGTACAACTAATTCTCAAATATTCCTTCCTTTTTATTTTGAGGATCCTTCTAAATGGTGGAAAGACAAATATACTACATTCTGTAAAGTAAAAGACAGATAATCTTGTTTTTAGATGTATTTTTCAACTTTTGCAAAATGACTCCTGGGAGTAGATTACCTTGCTTGCCAAGAGCCTATTTTTACAAGTGTTTTTCAATGTACATCACTGGGTAACTCTACAAGCATCATGGCTTTGCTGAAATAATGTTAGAAATGAAGCAAACATTAGGGTTGGGTGTCTTCAGAGTTACTGGGAAACCAAAGGCACAGCTCCCTGAAGGGAGAGATGCCTGCCACCCATCCTGCAAAGCTAGGCTGTCCAATGGGGCATGTGGATAGTGCATAATTCTTCTGGAAGAATTAACAGAGCGTGTTGAGACTTTCAATTCAGCACCTACAGAATTCAGTAGCTCATTAAGGACTGTGTTTTCTAGAAAAAAATGTGGGGATGAGGGACAGGGTAGAGGAATTTACTCTCAAGAAGAAATGTTTTGACATGTTTTTCTAACCTCAATCAGGTGACCTTTTCCAAGAAAAGGAATACATGTAATTGGATTTCCAGATTTATGATCTACACAACTTATTTGTAGTTACTTTGTCCCGTAGGCCTACAGAATTGAGAATATAATAGAAGTGGCAATGCTAAAATCCCAAAGTCAAGACTTAATAAACATAGAAGCATGTGGGCATTCCTGGCTAGAGCTTAATTTGGCACTATTTCAAATAATCTCAAAAATTTTAAAGTATTTGTCATTAATTGAGCACTACTTGTGCCAGGCTATGTTTTGTGTACTATTATATGTAATATACTATTATATATAACATACTACTGTATTGTAATACTCTGTTATTTGTGCTACTATATGTACATTTAGTACATTAAATGTAATATGCTAAATGTATTAATAGATTTAACCTTCTCAACATTTCTATACAGTATATATCATTATTTTCAGATAAGAAAATAAGAGTAATGAGAAGCTAAATTGTTCAGCACTTGCCTCCTCCGGTGTGGTCATGTGACCCCCAGGGATTCCAACTCAGGCACTCTTAGTTCTGCTTCTCCAGTGAAGGGCAAGGAACGAGTCCCCTGGGAGATAGTTCTGATGCCTATGACCCTGGGAACCAAAACTGAAACCCTGCCACTCATTTGCCTTCCCCATCTTAAATCATCTGTCACTCTAGGCTGCTTTTTTTTTTCTTGGTAGGTGAGCAGGGTTTCTCTACCAATTTTCCCCAGTGGCTTGTTGTTACATATTCCTTTTATTTTAGTCACTATTCTCTGGCAAGCTTGAGACATTTTGATGCAATATCCTATTCCTAATGGTCACAAGGAATACTGAATGGGCACTGGCTAATGAGAGGACAGAATTGTTTTGGGTTGATATGGCTGCAGACAGTAATGTGGTTGGTTTGTATTGTTTTTCTAACTAGCCTATTTAGTGAGGGATTCAGAGCAGACAGTCCTGAAAAGTTAACATCCTTAGAAGATACACCAAAGAGGGCATAGCACAGCAGGGAAGGCTTCCACTGTTCCTTCTGCATGCAGATGCAAGATTCTGAGGCCTAGCAATTGCAAAATGGGCAGTTGACAAATGTATTTTATACTTGTAGTATAATAAACTTGAAGGAACCTCAATTAACTTCCATTTCAAGGATGATTTTCAGTGTTGATATACATGTTTCTGGCATTTCCTACTCTCTGAGATAGATCTGAAAAATAGGAAGGAAGAAAGTTTGGTTTTCTATGAAAACATAGTTCCACATAAACTACAGAACTTTTTAAAAAATGCCACATGCACACTTAACCTCAAACTAGTAATTGGATTCCCCTGGCCAAATCAACTTGACATAAATATTCTCATAACAATAGCCAGCCAAGTGCATCTGAAAAATAGCAGTTATCTCTGGTTTGAGTGGTGTGTCTTCAGGTTCTTGGATAATGTAAGTAATATCCAATAATAATGTACTTGTAACTGTGTCCAGTATCATCACTGAAGTGTAAATTTACTTTACACTAAGAATTGACTTTTAAATATCCCTCATCGTAAGGACTGGTTGTAGAGACACTAGAGAATCATGATATTGACTGCTTTAACCCATACTGAGCACCTACTGTATAGTAAGCTTTGTATAATTTTTGGTGCTGCCGTACTAACTTGAGTTAAATATAGTCTCATCCCAGCTCCTAAGGAGCTGGTCTAGTGAGGGAAACAGATGTATAAATGAAATGGTTTCAGGAAAGATCAAGGAAAGCTTCACAGAGAAAGTAGCTACTTCCATAGGGTTTCAAAGTGTGAGTTTGCATTCTCCAGGTAGACCTAAGGAAGAAAGAGGAGAGATAAAAAACAGTTGAGTGTGAATCATAGAAATGTGAGTGGAGGAGGCCTATGAGGTTAAGGTCAATAGGATTTATTTATGATGGATGCTGGGAGAAAAATCTAGAAAACAGAATTTGAAGGGTCTTGAATGCCGTATGAATGAGTTCAGACTTTGCTTGTAGGCAGTGGAGAAACACTGAAGGGCTTTAATCAATGTAAAGACATGGTTATATTAAGGTTTTAGAAAGATTAGTGCCAGCAGAAGCAGGAATTCTGGTGGTCATGCTGAAGGCAGCCTGAGTGCTTAAATAATTATAATTATATTTATAAATGAGAAATTATAATAATAAAATTGTTTACATGAGAGAGAATATTAAACAGAAGAAAATTTTAGTAATAAAGATGGAAAGGGCAAAAGAAATTTCAGACATTTGTTTCCAGTTTCTTAAATTAGTAGATGTTCAAGTTTTTTTCAAGCATTTTAATCTTCTACCCATCTAAGAAAATTTATCTGAAATATATATAAAATGAGTAAGTTATATTTTGTTAATAAATGTAATATAGAAATTCAGATGTGTTTACTTATAAACTCAATTACCAAAATCAACATAGCTGATTTACTAACAGGAAATTTACTAATAAATTCTATGATTACAGATGAGAATGACTGAACTTTATCAATATTACAAACTATGCCAATATCATGAGTCCAGTATTGGAAAGCCCAGTTCTTTCTGGCCAGTCTTATTTTGGATGCCAGAAAAATATATGAAGTGGGAAAGAAAAAGACTAATTCAACATATTGCATTAAATCCTAAGTAAAACAAAAAAGGGATGATGTATAAAACACTAGGCTGGCTTGATACATGAGTAAGTAAATCTGACAGTGTTATTCTGATAAAGTTACAGTGATTATAATTTTGGAGAAGGAGGGAGAAGCTTTCAGTGAATTTCTGTAAGTGATGATGGTTGAGATGGAAGTAGATGTCTCTCAGTGGAGAGGAAGTAGTATGAATAAAGTATGACATTTTGACACGTAGGTAGTCATCCTCTGGTTTAGATACTGGGCAAAGATGCTTAGGCACTTCAGAGGTCTTCTGGCCCACCTTTCTAATCCTGAGCATAACTTCCCAAAATAGATCTATGGTCTCTCTCATGGCACCCCGTGTACACTGGGAGGCCTAGGTTTTCTCAGTAATTTCCTTCTAATTATAAAGAGCATTAACTCTTTCAGATAATAATGCATGAGTACATGTAATTTCATAAATGGAACTGGTAGAGCTTGAAAAGTTAATGCATCTTCCCAAGTTACCATCTTAGTTACTTTTCAAAAGCAGGACAAAAGCCATTCCTCTGTCAGAGTAAAATATAAAGCAAAGAACTCTTTTTCCCCATGAGGTCTAATAGAGCAAATCACCTACAGGGAAGACATTATTTTTTACCTAAAAGTTAGGAGCATGTGGTGAGTCATGAATCAATAAAAACATTACCATAAGCTATTTAGTGATTCATCTGTTGCTTATTTCTAAAATAAGACTCAAAGAGAAGAGTGTTTTACTTATGTCCTCAGATTGTGCTCTGAGGTGCACTTATAAAATTCTAGGGTCAAACTCTACATTTGACTGCATGAATAAAATTCCCACTGAGGCAAAACTTCAGGAAATTTGTGGTTTTCAGACAAAAGGTAACAATACCCATTTCTCTGCTTCCGTTTGAGAAAGTTTGTAGATTTCCTTTTCTCTGTAATTAAATGAAATTGGATCTTACTTTTCATACTTTACTATTTTTGAAAAGCAGATTGCTAAATGTGGCAAACTCTGTTTTCCAAAAATGGCCAAAGCAATATTCCCAGGACAAAGTGTTCTAGAACTTTACCATTCCTCTGTCAAGAAGAAGAGTCTATTTCCTTTCCTGCTGACACTGGGCAGGCCTTGTGACCACGTAGATTAAAAGAACGTGGGATGAGTGACTCAGTGTGTCTGTTTCTCTACTCTTCTCTCTTGACCTCGGGTGGACCTTTGTGACCTCCCCTGCGAATAAAATGCAGTAAAAGTAATGCTTCGGAGGTTCAGGCAGAAAAAGTCATACAGCGTCTGCCTGGTTCTCTTGCTTTTGGGAAGCCTACCCTTAGAATTCAGCCACCATGTTGTGAGGAAGCAGAGGCCACATGGAGGGCCCACATGCATACATGCTGGTTGACAAGCCAGCTATGGTCCTGGCTAACGGCTAGCACTGACTGTCAAACGCGGACGTGAGCAAATCATCAGATGGTTTCAGATCCTTGCACTTGAGCCATTCTAGCTGAGACCAAGATACCACTGCCTAATATTGCCTAAATTGCAGATTTGGGAATAAAATAAGTCTTTTTACTATAAGCCACTAAGCTTTGGGGTGGGTTTCTACACAGCAATAGATAATTGGAACACTAAACAGTAACAATGAATAAGCAGAATTTTTTTCATTTCAAGATCTTTTTTAATGCAACTTTAAATAAATTATAAGATGTATTAATCAATAGTCAATCGTAAAGTAGCAGAAAGAAGGTTCAAGAACTATTCTGGAATAGAAGCAGAGGAATCTAATGGAAGTTTCAGAATTAGCTCCCATTTTCAACCTCCCCTCATTTCCATTACCTAAGCTGGTATAGAACTATGTGCCTGATGTGTAATAGTTCATTGATTTAGGGAAAAACAGGGCTCAGGATTTTATTAAGAATAGCCAAACTTGTACCTGACTGATTTTCTCCAGGCATTCTGTTTATTGATATGTAACAAGTACATCAGTCACAAGAAATGCTGCAAGTTCTCTTCATAGGATCCTTTTTCTTCTCATTGTGAACAGATATGCTGCAGAAATCCAATGGACAACTTTTCCAGTGCATTTCTCCCCAGCATAGAGCAGGCCTTAATCCGTTCAGCCTGCTAATAACAAAATAGCATAGGCTGGGTAACTTATAAACAACAGATATTTATTTCTCATACTTCTGGAGGCTGTGAAGTCCAAGATCAAGATGCCAGCAGACTCAGTAGTTGGTGAGGGCCTCCTTCTCATAGATGGTGTCTTCTAGCTGTGTCCTCACATGGTGGAAGGGTGAAGAAGCTTCCTTAGGCTCTTTTATAAGGGCACTAATCTCACTCATGAGGGCTGCATTCTCATGACCTCATCACCACCCAAAGATCCTACCTCTTAATACTGTTGCATTGGGGATGAAGTTTTAACATGAATTTTGTGAGACCACAAACATTCAGACCAAAGCATTCACCTATACTGCAGCCTTTTCCCCATGTCTTCTTGTAGCGGATCTTAAGCTACCACTCTCTGAGTTCTTTTTTTAGGGTTGCCAGTGCTAATGAGTGTTATCTTAGATACAGTGACACTAAATCACTCTGCACTAATTTCAGATGAACATTCACTGTTACTCAGCAAGCCTTTCAAAAATTCAGTCCCTGATGACTTCTTGAATTGCTAATAATTTCGAACTTAGTTGTTCCAGACTTTTCAAAATCCCCTGATCATACTGCGGACTTCTAAGAGATGATCTAAATCCTTTTACATGAAGTTAGAGGCTTTTAGGATTCGCTTTCCTTCTTCTGTGACTCGATATCTCTGCATAACAGTAGCTTTGCCCCTGCACCCTTAACTATACAGCTTGGATCATCTGTCTCCACTGATACTTATTTTCTTCCTATTCAAAAGGTAGAAAGAATATCACCTTTGACCTCCTTCTGCTTCCCCTTCCCCATCATACATCTGTATTCCTCTACCTGAACAGGTTCTCCTTGGGACAGGCCACAGACACACACACACACACACACACACACACACACACACACACACACACGCACACTGAAAAAGACTCTGAGAGAAAGAAAAAAAAAAGAAGAAATGTTCTCCAAAGACATTGTGGATAATAATGTGGATTTTAGATTTTGTGGAAGGTGTCATAGAGATACAGAAATATGTATACATCACACTTAACCCAGAACATTTTCCTAAAGATCATCTTTAAATATAATATATTTCTCTTTTCTCCAAAGTTCTAACCCCGGACCCCTTCACTATTTCTTTTTGTCTCTATCACTGCATCCTTCAGTCCCCTACTTCTTTCCTCCTCTTTTGACTGCTCTAGCTCTTTTGTGGCACTCCCAGAAATTCTTTCCAGCATTTTCCTTATAGAAAATAATTTAATCTCTCTTTGTTCTCCTATTTGTATTTCCATCCACTATCCAGCTTAACACAACAAAATCTTGTTATTAAAATCTAGCATTTCTGAAAGATGAAAGGAGGGAATGTGGACACATGTAATTCAGTATGTTTCTATTCCATGCATTGTTTCAGTCTTCTATTGTCCCCTGTCTCTTTCTTCTGAGTGACTAAATGTTTGAGTCAGACATAAAGACTTTTACCGACTCCCTCAGTTTACCCTTTTAGTTCTCTCCTTTCCTTTAACAAATTTCTGAAAATAGTTCATTTATTTCTCATGCATTGACAGGCCTGGAACAGTGCTAGGTGACGATTCAAAAATGAGTAACACATATTCCAGGCATCCCTAACCTCAAAGGAGCCCACGGTCTTGTGGGGGAGCTGCCCTTCATTCCAATCCAGCACCACACTTTGTCTTTCTCATGGCACTTCCACAACCTAAAATTGTTTGTTCATTCACTTGCATATTGTCTGTATAATCTATAACTAGTTCATGAGTTCAGAGGTCAGATCTGTTTTATTTATTAATGCAGTTAACATTTTACCAGTCATAGAGTATATACTCAAAAAATACTTAATGAGTGAATGAATGAATAAATTAATGAGTTTTATCTCGTACCTTTCACTATAGATTCTCCCCTTTCTTCCACATGTTTTGCCTCATTTCTTTATTTCTTACTTTGCCTGATTCCAAAAGAACTTAAGGATTTTAATGAAGATGTGGTCCACAGAGCAAGAGAACATGAGTTAGATTAAGTAAGAAAAAATGAGTCAAAGTTGAAGTAAAGGCAAGAGAGGCAAATGAAAGCAATTAAGTAAAGCAGTATTTTTCTAGCTTTTGTTCTGAGACAGGGTTTCACTCTGTTGCTCAGACTAGAGTGCATTGCCACGATCATGACTTACTGCAGCCTCGACGTCCATGGTTTGGGTATCCTCCCATCTCAGCCTCTCGAGTACCTGGGACTATAGGCTCAACCACCATGCCCAGTTAATTTTGTATTTTTCTTGGAGAAGGGATTTCACTATGTAACCCAATATGCTCACACAAATGGAGAAAAGTTTCACAAAAAAGACTTAAGATTATTATGAAAATTGTATTCTGTTATATATTATTTCATTTATCTAGGTTCTACCTTTGAAAAATTTTGGCCATGCCTACTGGTAGTTTAAGGACCACAGTTTGAAAAACACTGGCCTAAAGGGAAAGACTGGGTAATAAGTCTGAGCAGTCTGCAGACAGGAGGAGCCCAAACCAACAGGGAAGAACCAAAGATCAAAGTTGGCATTGGGAGCTCCTTAATAGAACAGGGACTGCAAATGGCCATCCAAAGCATAGAGACTTGATTAAACCAAGGTGGAACGGAGAAAAGAAAAAGCTCAAGAAAGCAAGTTGATCTGTATATTTAGAGACTCAAACTCAGTGGAGGGCAGGTGAGGTCCCTGGGAAGTGGGCAGGCCTCAATCCTAAACACACTGGGACTTGTCTGTAGTAGCCGAAGAAGGGCTGGCTGACTTGAATCTGCTTTCATCTTCCCTGCTAGGTGGCTGGTGAGTCAGAGTTCACTTGAGAGATCTGCAGATGACTAGAACAAATGCCTGTGGTGGAGAAGAATACTAGAAAGGTGAGGTTGGCTACTTCAGAAAAACATGAGGGAAGGCAGATATATATAGTATGAGGGAACTCACTGAGGGACGTTTTAGGTGTTGGACTCTCTGAGAAGGATAGTGCAAGGACCAGAGAAAGAAGCTACTGGTTTAAAGAAAGGCTTCATCTTACAAAGGACATCACATTTAAGGACAGAAATCAAAGAAAGCTTGTTGCCTAAAGGGGAAAAGAATAGACAAATGCGCTAACATTTCTTGCGTCTCTAAAGTAGGACGGGGGGAAGGCAAGGGGACTTTCAGTAGGACTACTCTGGCAAAAGCATGGAGGGTCACCCCTAACTGCTGTGTGCCTCAGCTTCCTCAGGTGTGAAATGCAAATAAGAGGATCATCCCATCCTCCCTCAGAGGATGATGGGAAGGATTAAATGAATTCATGTATGTAAAGACTTTAGAACAGTGCCTGGAACATGATAAGCATTAAGCAGATGTTCCTACTTTAATTGTTATTTTAAAATTCAGAGAAATAGGAAATCTTGATCCAAGATCTCTAAAGTCATTGGGATGCTTAGAAGTTGCTGAACAACTTCAACAAATGAGACTTTGACTTGAATAAGATGGAGAAATGTCCATGTTTTTGGAGAATCTTCATTTCTTTTCAGCTCCAGTAATAACCCTGGCCTCTTTCCAACCCCTCAGTCACTGCTTCTCAGAAAAGAGGAGTGGCTTGTCTGATTAGTGAACTTGGGAAAAGGAACTTAGTTGGAAGGTGCCACTTTGTCCTGTCTCTTTTCTTTCACTTTTGGATCCAGCTTTCCTGTGGAAAGTCTGATTTCTCTGCTCCTACATATTATAAACCTGCAGGGTCAGGCCTGTGATTGTACAGAGTTGCCTGTTACTGGCTGGACACATTTGTCAAATTCAGAGAGAAAGTGGAAGAAGCTTGTTGTGGCTGTAATCTGCCTGCTTTCAAAACAACCATGTATTTATTATAATAAAGCTGATATTTTAATATCCATTTCTCTGATCTTGGGGGAATTTGAATCCAAGAGTGGAAAAGAAGGGTGTTATTTTGTGGGTTTTCTAAATTTGAAAGTTAAAAATTATACAAGGCACTAAAGTTTTCATTTCAAAGCAAGTAAACACTACGTAAAAAAGAAAGTATGCTATTATACCTAGATGTTTATTTCTTTCCTGTCTTGATTATTTTGGATATCTAAATTTTTATATCTCACTTTCATGGTATAGCTGACTAAGCCATTAGTAACTTCAATAAAGTGTTCTATTTTTACAAAAGGATGTTTTCCTAACATGTGCTCTATCCATGCCCAATGAGTACTTGGTAGCCACCCAAATGCAAGCCAATTTCCATAGTGGTAATTAATGACAACACTGCTATTCCTATCACATTCAACTCTATGTCTCAATTAATATTCCCAACATACGGTGACCTAATGAATCACTTGTATCTAGAATGGTGCGTCTGTCCAAACCAGTGGTTCTTCACCAAGAGAGCATACTTGATTCACTTTGGAAGCTTTTATAAACTATGCAAGAACATTCTACTCTTCCCTCTCACAATGTCCTAGCCACCTTAAGGTCAGAGTAATCACCAGTTAAGTTAGACAACAGACTACAGATTCTTCATTTGGCTTATTTGTATTTCCTATACTTGTACATGATTTCTAAGTCTTGGATAACTTATTATTTTATTCTAATTTCTTTCCTAGTTTTAAAATTTTGCATTAAATTGGTCTTTAGCTTGTGTAGATTGATAGTACATACTACTTAAGAGTGTGGACTTTTAGTAGTGAAAGGTATATTAAAATATCTGCTCTTCTTCTGAGTGAATTTTCTTAAGCCCTGGTTTCTTTATCTATAAAATGGAGATAGTAGGAGTATCTTTCTCATAGGAGTACTTTTAAGATTAAAAAACAAAAATAGATGATGCATATAGAGTGTTAGGTGAAATATGCAACTCTAATGTATGGGCAATGGCAAGCATTCAATAAAAGTATTAGGCATTATGGTCTTTCTTATTATTATCTTGTGTTAATTCAAGAGGAGAGTTTGTTTTTTACTCTTTGTCCAGTCACCTTTTATTGTATCTTACTTTCTGTGTAGCTGCCCAACCCTGAAGGGATTTTAAATAATTCTCCATTTCTTTCAAGGGA
This sequence comes from Saimiri boliviensis, assembly GCF_048565385.1. Taxonomy (NCBI): domain Eukaryota; kingdom Metazoa; phylum Chordata; class Mammalia; order Primates; family Cebidae; genus Saimiri; species Saimiri boliviensis. Next base: position 82,486,749 of record NC_133451.1, read on the forward strand.
AAGAATCACAACATGATCAGCCTCAGTTGGAATTCGTTAACAACCATGCCAGCTGCATGATAGTGGACAATTTATCCCACATGATTCTTTCAATAAATATTTTTGAGTGCCTGGTGATTGAACTAGGTTCTATAAGATTTCTTTCCTGAAATGATATGATTTGTTTAAGAATATTTTACTATTTAAGTCTGGCATTCTCTAATCATTTAGTATTAGTATGTGTGCCTGCATAAGAAACAATGAGAGGCTGGGCGCGGTGGCTCACACCCGTAATCCCAGCACTTTGGGAGATAGAGGTGGGAAGATTGCTTGAGTCCAGGAGTTTGAGACCAGGCTGGGCAACATAGTAAGATCCCATCTCTACAAAAAAAATTAAAAATTAGGTGGGCACAATGGTGCATGCCTATGATCCCAACTACTTGGAAGGCTTAGGTGGGAGGATGGCTTGAGCCGTGACTATACTACTGCACTCCAGCCTGAGCCACAGAGTGAGACTCTGTCTTAAAAAAAGAAAAAATAAAGCCAAAAATCAATTAACTGATCTCATTCGATCTTTGATAAGCCAAAGCATGGAAGATTTTGGTGACAATTTACCTATCCAATGACAAATATTTCCATATGAAATGTCACCCTTTTCCATCTTCCATGCCTCACTAAGAATTAGAATTACCAAACAAATTGCAGGAGGCCTAGTTAAATCTTAATTTCAGATAAAAATATAAATAATTTCTTAACATAGCTATGTTCCAAATATTGCAAGGGACATACTTCTGCAACCTTACTTGTTTATTTGAAATTCAAATTTAGTTGGATGCACTGTGTTTTTATTTGCTAACTCTGCATTTCTGTTAACATAAGCATAAAGGGGACTTAAAAACTAAAATAATGGTAATGCATTTAGTCTGATGGCTAGATTTAGAGATTGCAGGGCCATGCTATTCTCTTTCATTTGTTTGTATATTATTTTTTTTTTTAAACTTGATCAACTAGTTATCTGCCATAGTTGAAGAAAAGGTTGCCTGTGCTCATTTTCTTTGTGGTTAGAGGATACATAGCTTAATCTACAAATGCAGGACAAAAATGTTGTTGGCTGCCATGGTATTCAGGCTTAAATGATGTAGTATCAAAGGCCCAATTCAAGCCTGCTGTCTTTCCAGAGGCCCTAAACCCTGCCCTGCTTTCTCTTACCTTCCTGAATCCTGTCTGTGTACAATTCCTTCATTGATTTCTCAGCTTCATCTGGAGTTCCATGTGGGTAGTGCTGACAGTATCAGATTAACACATCATACACAGAAATAGCTCCATACATAGATTGGTGAGTAAAGGCTATAGGATCCACACTTAACACTGACTTTTACCCATAATTTAGCTGTCAGCTTCATTTCTGTGAGCTCAGCCTTAATGGCCATGTAACATAAACCTCAATTTTAGTATAAATAAATTTTGTTCCTGTGCCTGTTTCCATAAACGAGAAAACAGAACTCTTTTCTCCTTTCCGTGGTGCACAATTTTGGCTTTTACTCTGTGACTATCAAGTCACCTTGACTGCCATGAAGGTCTCTTTGCTTGGCCTTTGGTATCTTTGCTGGCCATGTAAACCAGCAGAAGGGCCATGGTAAGTCATGGCAACTATGTCCTGAGCTGGATAAAAAGAAAGAAAACGAATCATCTGCCATACTGTCAATTGGGAGAACTGATAAAGCAGGAAATAATGATAAGCCAGGTGTGCCCTTCTCCAGACAATTAAGCGCATGTTATCTCTTCAAATCACCTATCTGGAGAAAAGGCAGAAACCATTGGAAATTAAAGCAACTCTTCTGGAAATGTCTGCATAGTCTCCTGGAAGAAGATATCAGTAAACACTCAGCAGTGCATTTCCACAATAAACAAGATTAATGCTGGCCTATCTCCTGGGCAAAGCACCCAATGGTGGAAACAATAAATTTGAAGGATTAGGTGGCTAGATCTGTCTCTACAAAGTAACCTTTGCATTGAGGCCATATTACTATGAAAAACAAGGATAAAAAATAATTGATTATCAAAATTTGAGGATCATAAAAGAGGAAAGGCTGATATATATATATATATATATATATATATATATATATATATACATGAGAATCACGTTCTCAGAAACATTGGAGGATGATTACAATACAGTTAAAATATGCATCATATTTTATAAATAATGTATAGTTAACTCTAGAATAATATATAGCCTTATACATATGAAAGACATATTGAATAAACCAAATATACACATGACACTTTGCATACATGTATGTGTGTATTCAATAATACATTTTACTCTGAGACAGGAGTTGGCAAACCACAGCCCACAGGTTGAATGCTTGTTTTTTAAAATATCATTTTATTAGAACATAGCCATGCCCGTTTGTTTATGTATGGTTGATGACACCTTTCCTGATACACAGCAAACTTGAGTTGTTCCAACAGAGACTCCAGGACCCACAGTACCTAAAATGTTTACCCGGCCCTTTATTTAAAAAATTCTAAGACAATGATTATGGTATCTATAAAAATCATGTCTGGTTTAATGATTTTTTATAACACGAAATTCAATTTAGTTCTTCATTGTTGGCAGAGGAAGATAAAAGAATGCCAGCTACTGGGTAAGGACTTTAATGTGTATGGAGGTAAATAGAAGAAACCTTCCTCTTTATATCTACTCTGAATTTCTTTTTCTTTTTCTAATTCTGTGTATTTTTTCTTGACTTGCATTTACCTTTCATTTTTGTTATTTTATTTTATTATTTCCCTTTCATTTTATTATTCTATGTGTATCTTCACTTGTCATTTGTGTCTGTTCTACCTTTTATCCATTTTCCACATATATTTTTATAGTGGTAATTTTGGGGTCATGTAAAAACACAGGAAATTTTTGCATCAAGGACCATCTATATAGACATGAGCAGTACTGAAAACTTCTCACCTCTAATGGAACTAAAAAACGAACTGGGTAAGATGAATAGTCCTCTGGACAGTTTTCCTGACATTCATTTGATGTTGTGTAGTAGAAAGTCAGGAAGAATTCTGTTTGGTTCAGTGTACCTGTAAAAAGCTTTGGCTTTAATCCAGGTAAATTTTTAGATACTGGTGTCTCAAAGACAAATAAAATAAGGTTTATATTCTTCATTGTTCTCTCTCACACATCTTGTGCTTTATTCTAAATGCTTAGGATAATTTGTACTTTGTGTGTGTGTTTGAATTGGATCTTGTACTAAACTGTAATCTCCATGAAGACAGGGATGATGTCACTTTGCTTACTCTTTTATTGTCAGTGCCTTCCATAATTATAGGTCCTCTAAGAATATTTATTGAATTACTTTAATGAATGACAGAGAGGGCCACTAAAACATTTTTTTTTTTTTCTTTTTTTTTTTTTTTTTTTTTTTTTCTTTTTTTTTTTTTTGAGACGGAGTTTCGCTCTTGTTACCCAGGCTGGAGTGCAATGGCACGAGCTCGGCTCACCGCAACCTCCGTCTCCTGGGTTCAGGCAATTCTCCTGCCTCAGCCTCCTGAGTAGCTGGGATTACAGGCACGCACCACCATGCCCAGCTAATTTTTTGTATTTTTAGTAGAGACGGGGTTTCACCATGTTGACCAGGATGGTCTTGATCTCTTGACCTCGTGATCCACCCGCCTCAGCCTCCCAAAGTGCTGGGATTACAGGCTTAAAACATTTTAATAATTGGAATGGGAAGGTCATGTAAATCTTAGGTCATTCTAGTAATATTTTGAAACATAGGAGGATCACACTACAGACTGCAAGTCAGTTCTTCTAGTTGATCTTTCTTGTATAGCAGAACAAAATAAGATATTTACGTAATTCTTCCGTTTTGGAGTATGAAGGGCATGAACCTAGAAATAGATGCTCCTTTAACTCAGTCTGGTTCTTTGCCACCCAATAATTGCCACTTTTCTCCACCCACTCAGGTGTGCCTCTTATTCCCCAACTACTAGCTTGGAACCTATTACCCAGCCCAGCTTTGACAAGATCTAGTTGAGCAGCTCTAATTAGCCTCTGAGCCTTACCCAAGTTAGTTAATCAGGATTCTACGTTGTTTTATGAGCTATGCTATGATAGATGCTTTAGGCATCATGATAGATTCTTTGGAGAAAATGATGAACAAGACACATACTGCCCTGCCATAATCTATAAAGAGAGAAGAATCAAACACTAATGATGCTAATATCAGTATTGGGTGATAATTGCAATAATAGAGTCATGTATGTGTAGAGGTGGCAGAGAGGAAAGAATGTTTATGTCTGTATTAAGGATATTGAAAAGACTCATAGAAGAGGAAGCATTGGGTTTATGTTTTCAAAAGCAAACAGAATTTTCCAGATTCAACAGTAGTAGTTGATATGTAAAGACTGAAAGTAGATATTCAGGCAGAAGAAACAACAAAATACATGACAGAATTAACTTTGCCATGCTTTGTCATGAGTCCACTGTATTGGTTTCTCTTCCCAGATCTTGATTCTTGTAACTTGCCCAAATTCCATTTTCTTCCTTGGCTCTGTCTTAATGTTGGGATTCTGTTTATAGGAGAATGGAGTTCTTCTCCTGAATATCAATCCTGTTTGATAGTGACCCTTAGACTTCTCTGACATTGCCTGCCTGCCTTAGATCCTGATTCTGAAAGTTACCTGTCCCAAATCCCCCATTTCTGTGTCAACTTCTTTCTTGGATCATATGGGTCTAAAGCAAGATGCTGTGGCTCTTGGATACTGAGCTTTTCCTCTGTCATAGATCAAGCCCTCTCTCAGAGATATAGCCATGAAGATTCTGGCTCAAGTGATTTATACAGGAGCAACCCCAGGAAAAACAAGCAAGAGAGTGGAAGGGGAGAATAGAAAAGGAAAAAAGCCAAGCAATGATTTGATTTCTGATGTGGCTCCAGGCTCAGCCTGATCCTGTGGGGGAACTCTAGAACTTACATTTCACAGTCTGTCTTATTTTGAGACAAAAGAGCCAGGATTTTGTACCATTATACCAATCAGTCATTGGCTACAGGCAACCACGGTAGCCAGTTTGTGGGGTCCTAAACTACCAACCACTTTGAGATAATTGCACTCCTCAAGGGTGGACATAAGCTCTAGCTGTTAGCAGAATGGCAATCCAAAGATGGAGAATGCTGGTAAAGGGATCAGAAGGGTGAGGTACAATGTCCACTGTGGACTCACGCAAAGTCTTCCCCAAGTTCACACCTGTGATGCCTAGTGAGTGGGATGCTTCAGGTCTCCAAATGTCTAAGGATTTTCATTTCTGCCATAATTAGCTGGATTCCTTTGTGCCAAGTCTCCACATAAAATGCCTGCATTCCTGGAAAGCTATTGTACAGTCCATTTGGCATTGCTGTAAAGAAACACCTGAGACTGGGTAATTTATAAAGAAAAGAGGTTTATATTTGGATCACAGTTTTGCAGGTTACACAGAAAGCATGGCATCATTATCTGCTTCTAGTGTGGGCCTCGGGAAACTTAGAATCATGGCAAAAGGTGAAGGGGAAGCATGCATATCAGATGGCAAGTGAGGAGCAAGAAAGAGAGGAGGTGGTGCCAAGCTCCTTCTAACAATCAGATCTCAGGGTTGCTCATTACCATGGAGGGGACACCAAGACATTCATGAGGGATTTGCCCTATGACCCAAACACCTCCCACCAGGTCTCACCTCCAATTTGGGGGTAACATTTAAACATGAGACTGCGAGGGAACAAATATCCAAACTATATCAGCTACAGTTCCTTCAAGGACAGGAAACAAACGGAAGATATTTTTGCTACTTAGGAGACTAGTAAAATTTCAGATGATCAGAGAGCATTTGGTTCATATCAAAATATCATTCAATACTGAAAACAGAATTTGAAACTCTCATATGAACAAAAGAAAGACAAGATTGATCTTTGGATTTGAAAAATGTAGGCTGCTTCCTGATCAGTATCCCAAGGCAGGATAAAGTATTTTCAGGATATTTTGCATTCAGATGCATTATGCTGCAAATTCAATTCTTTTGATTAGAAGGTTTAGGCTTGCTACAATATAAAAAGCAAGTGTAGGATGCGGGTACACAGCTTGAATAATTTTTGCAACTTCAACGAGAATTTTTGAATATTTTAAATCATGATTCTTACTTGTACTATATGATTAGTAATTATAAGTAATTTGGAAAAAAGCATGTGCCGTTTTCTCTATTATTTCTATGAGGATTATCATTATAGTGATTTTCTTTCCTTTCTTTTCTTTCTCTGAAATAAAATATTTTAAAAGCTCAAATTACAGGACTTATAAAAATGTACATTTGTACATTTCTTTTATGAGAAAGAGACAAATAATAATGATGTAATCATATGGTGAGAATTTGTTGAAATCAACAACTTTCAGGTCAAATTAGAGAGCTAGCATTGATACAACCCAGTATCTAGCATCACTTCCCACTCTTAAATTATAGTAATTGATACTTATAATTACTAGTGTGGCCTAGGTACTGTTGTGAACCAAATGGGTTAACTTGTACTTATTATCATTTAAATATAATCTATTTTTCACTGTATTTATTAGAAAATTGATAATCTATGTACAATAATTCTTACCTAATGAGACTATTCAGTTATCCATTTTGTGTCATCCTGGATAAATGGGCACTGGCTCTATCTTTGTTTCCATCATACCATGTTTGTGGTGACGCCATACTCCAATTTTAAAGATAAATTTATTTATCACACCGGAATTGGCCAATGCCTGGAAAGGTTATATCTGTAAAGTAAACATAAAACACTGTGGAGCCCAAATGATTTGTTTACATTTAAGATTGATTTTTTAAAACCTCATTTCCTTGTTTTGTTACAGAGGGCAGTGGAAAAAACAATAGAATTTCTGAATGAAACAAATCCCTAGATTTCTATGTTGTAAAAGTGGGTCCTTGATATTCTTCCTGTTCATCTAGGGAGATGCTGGCATCCACTTTGTTATATGGAGGTAGGAGTGTGAAGGCCATTCATGCCTTGATACTTGGCTGTTCCTTCAAACACAAGATGGTAGCAGGAAAAAGGAAATAATGTGTGGAATTGACATGGAGGGCAAGTGTAGTAGGAGAAGAGAAAATTTGTTAGCTAAGATTATGCTTTCCATACATATTTGTGGGTATAAATTATTTTCCTCCATGTTATAATTTTGATAACTTGATGAAAATAGCAAATAAAAATAGCATTATTCTACTGTGCCTAACAAATGTTTTTGATACTACTATAAGGATAATGCTGCTTTTTGACTTCCTTGTTCCATTTGAATAATAATTAAGGAAAACATAGATGGGCCAGGCACAGTGGCTGACGCCTGTAATCCCAACACTTTGGGAGGCCAAGGTGGGCAGATCAGTGAGCTCAGGAGTTTGAGACCTGCCTGGGCAACACGGTGAAACTCCATATCTACAAAAATACAAAAATTAGCTGGATGTTGTAGCACATACTTGTAGTCTCAGCTACTTGGGGGACTGAGACAGGAGGATGGCTCGAATGTGGGAGGCCAAGGTTGCAGTGAGCCGAGGTGGTACCACTGCCCTCCAGCCTGGGCAACACAGCAAGACCCTGTCTCAAAAAAAAAGAAAGGAAAGAAGAGAAAAAGAAAGGCATAGATGATTAATCAAACATTTTATTACTTGATAAATTGGCAGTTTTAAGACCTTATGTTAGATAGCAGAGTATGAGCAAGTTGGTAGAGTAAAATTTTATTTCATAATCTTTTCAGAATCATCATTCACAGTTTAGTTCATCAAATGTGACTTAAATGACCGTAAGTTAAAGAAACAATTCTTTAATATGTTCCTATTTAGAGGATGGATCCTCATTTGACCTTTTATTTTAAGAGCTATAACAAGAAGGGGAATGATGATTTTTTCCAGCACTCCTGAACAATGTGTCAAGATTTTAACTGTACAGAATTTCACAAAATGTCAGGGGCATTGTCTCCTTTTGGTAAAGTCTAAATGTGGCACATAGAAGGTATTCTTTTAGCAGTTATTGTGGATATGAGGTTGGATATTGATTTAACAAAATATTTTCTTATTAAAGTTATATGTATTATGTGTTCTAAAAAGTGTTCATTGATACCTAGAGAACAAGAATTTAAATTTAATTTATCCATCAAGTAACATGTCAAAGTGAGTTATCTATCTGGACCAGACTTTACCTCCATATCACAGTGGTAGTAACTTAAATTGTAAAACAACTATTTTCAGTTATTGAAATATGGCACCCCATAGAGTCAGTCACTGATGGACTTTACTAGACTTCTTATTTCTTAAGAGGCAGTTACCCTAGAAATTGTTAGTAGCACAGCTATTACATCCAACAGCCAACTCATCCAGAATTTTTGTTGGCTTGACCTGTAAAATGCATCAAGAATTTGACAACTTTTTACTATTTCTGTTGCCATCTTCCAGGACACCATCACCTCTCACTTGGATTGTTGCCATAGTCTTCTAACTGGTTTTCCTGCTTCTAAACTCGCTCCAAGTTCATTGTAATAGCAATAAAAATACAGAAAATATATTAAATATTAATATATTTTAAAATTTAATATATTTAAAATAATATATTTAATATATTTCCTGTATTATTTTAATTTATTTAATTTATATTAAAAAGCAGAAATAATAATCCTTTGAAAACATAAATCAGATATCAATTCTTCTCTGCGTAAACCCCTGAGCCTTTATCACTCTGAATGGCAGCTAGAATTTTTATTCCAGCCTCACTGCGAAACATGGCCTGCTTTCCTCTCCCCATTGCCTCTTTGACCTGTTATCCCAGAAACTGCCCCTCTCTTGCCTTCCATTTACTCTTCACCAGTCCACTGGCCTCCTCACTCTTTCTGCCTCAGAGCTGTTTCCTTGTCTGGAAGTTTCTTCCTCCAGATGTCTTCATGGTCCACTCACACATTTCTTTCGACTCTTTGCTCAAATGTTTAAATGTGATATTCTCGTGGAGCCTGCCTTTCTCTCTCTATCTCATCCTACTTCCCCGCTGGGCACTCCCACTTCGTTGACCCTGTTCTTTTTCCCCCCTTATAGCACTTACTGAGTTTTTTTCTATATCCCCCGTCCAACTCTACTAGAGTGTGAGCTTCATAAAGACAGAGATTTTGACCATTTTGTTCAATGATATACCCCCAGGGTCCAGCATGCCCAATAGATATTTGTTTAATAAATAAATTAGGTCAGGTTTGGTAGCTCATGCCTGTAATACTAGCACTTTGGAAGGCCAAGGTGTACAGATCACTTGAGTCCAAGTGTTCAAGACCAGCCTGGGAAATATAGTAAGATCCTCATCTCTACAAAAAAAGAAAAATAGGCATTGTGCTGTGTGCCTGTAGTCTCAGCTACTCTGGAGGCTGAGGTGGGAGGATCACTTGAGCCTGGGAGGTTGAGGCTGCAGTGAGCCATGATCACACCATTGGACTCCAGCTTGGGTAACAGAGGAAGACCCTTTCTCCAACAACCACAACAAAACAACAACAAATAAAAACAAACAAACAAAAAACAACAAAAAAGAGAATTCATTGCTTTTTTATGGCAATGGCATAAAAGAGTGCATGGAGTCACAATAACATGAATTACTGCCTTCTGCTGAAATGTGCTGGTGTCTTTGAGAAGGCACCAATAAATAGCTCCTTCTTGCCTGTGCGATGTTAAAATTAATTGATAGACAAAGCTAAGTTTCAGCAGACAGAGGACAAAATATTAATATCTCCTTAATACTGACAGGAGTAGTAGAAAGACATATCTATAAGCAAGTCAGTTATCTAATACCGAACTCCCCAAATAGATACATGTGTCTACAGGACAGCACTGACTCATGACAGATCTCTTCCAACAAAAGGAGAATAAGCATGGCAGAATTTCCACTCCCAGGAATAGGAAAGAGAAGGGAGCGGGGCTGTCCATGTATTTTCACCTGTATATATTCAGCAATCATTGTTTTCCTTCTTGGAGGTGGGGGAGGTGGAGCAATTGGGGTGGGATAGAGGAATGTGTGATGAGGGCATGGGGAGAGGGCAGTGGCGTTACTCTAATAAATATCCCATTATGTAGAAGAAAACATTAGACATGGAAGTGATGTCCCTTAATAATATCTATATTTTTCCTCTCTTGAAATTTCTTCCTTTTGGTTAAAATTAGTATATCTCAGATATTTAGAATGCTAATTTGCTGTTAGCAAACCCAGAGAGATGAAAACTCAGTCCACATGGTTGGTATGGAAAGAACTGCTGAAAATATAACACTGGGACCTAACCTATCAGCAGTCAGGGAAGAGTTAGGGGAAGGTTATGTTTTAAAATGGATGTCCTTCAATGACTCCTCAATCCTAATAATATTTCAAATATCTTCAAATCACAGGCCATTTTTCTGAGTATTCCTCAAGGTAATGAGAGGCACATTATCAAGGAAGCACAAGCGTATTTGGGTGTTTCTTATGTACCAAGAACTGGTGATAGCAATAGTGCACAAAATAAATATAGTACTTGCCTTCACAGAATCTACTGGGGAAGAAGTGTGAGCATAAGTAAATGTAAAGTGAAAGTATCATATTAATAGTGCATGAATGAGTAGATAAATGATGGATATATTCAGGCAGGCTCCAGAATTTCGTATACTAACTCTCAAAGGCCAGCATGTTTTCAAGTTAGGAATGGCAGACCTCTAGCGGCCAAAAAGAAAAATCAGCAATCTAATGGCCGAGAATAAAATTTGCATAAGATGGCTTGGGTCAATGCATTTGCAAAAGAATAAGTACATAAAGCATTGCTTTATAAAGATCCTATCATACTTAATTTTTGCTGTGCTCAGTTTCTTATAAATAGGACTTAATAGCACATGCATCATGAGTTCACTTTTGTAATTAACTACTTAGAATGAATGGCTTATGGAAAATGAAGCCAGTAATCTTTTAATTATGATTAACATTTCTTTTTAATACCTGCAGGAGGGAAATAATTACTCATTTGTGAAATTTCATGCTATAAGCTACATAAGATGAAAAAAGCAGCCGTTTTTTTTGAAATAGAGAAAAGGGGAAAGAGAATTGTAACCAAATTAACCTTTGGTTATGGAAATCTCAAATATGATGAAAACAGCATATTTAAAAATGACAAAAGCTATATATATTTTTAAAAATTAAGTAAAACTATTAACTTGTAAAAACAAAGTTAACAGACTGTTTCAGTCCTTAAAAATTAAATAATGTCCTAACGTCAAATTATTTGGAGTAAGCTCAAGGAAGAATTAGTTGTTGATGCAAACTACTGTGTTTTTAGGAGCCTGAGTGCTTTCTAATAGAGATCAAGTTTAGTTGATCCTATATTCATCACAATCAACGAAAATATTTGGCAACTATTCCATGTTAATTAAACTACATAAGATCTCCAGATTCTAAATCAGAAAGGTATTCTGGGTGACTACTTAGGGATGCTTCAGTTTTTCTGTTACAACAATTTTATTAACAATGTACAGTGTCTTAGGTAAACGAAAGAAGAGGATAATTTTTGTGGTAATGGTGTGCAGCTGGTGAGGTGGAGGTGAGAGAGTTAGGAAATATTAGATGTGAGAGTATAGATGTGGAAACTCTTCTAATCCATGACTGCAGAATTTAAAACGCTTGAAGAAATTATCATCTTTTGCCTGAGTTAGCAGAACTGAAATCAGCTTCTGAGGAAAGCTTTTAGGGATTTCTTGTTTGTTTCTGCATCTTTTTAAATGTGTAATTCAATACCACTGTATTTGAGAATAAACTTTATTAAAATGTCATAATTACTCTTTAGACTATTTTAAGCTGCCATATAGAGAGTGTTAGTATTCTTTATCAGCCCTGATCTGCCAGGGACTTAGTCATCAGGCATCGTTACATATTTCAGTAACAACAAATAACTATAAATAAATGTTTCAAATTTGATAGGAATACGAGCAGAAATCTGAGAGCAAGTAAAAAAAGATTTCCAAGCAATATTTAGACAACTATAATAAAAATATCTAATAAAAGTGCCGCTCACACCCACAAAAATGAGTAGTTATTGCTGGATTTGTTTAATAGGTGGTTTTGTTTTGCTCTTCTTCTGTTGCGCATTATGTCCAAAGTTCTTTGCATTGAGCATGCATTATATTTGTCATTTTAAAATGACTTTTAAAAAAGAGTTCAGCATCCTTTGTTGACTAGAACCTGTTGCATGGCTGCTACGGATGCCATTGCATCTTTTGAGCACATGCTGCAACATTTCTTGATATTCTGAGCCATCCAGAATTATTCTACATGCACCTCCAGACAATAATATAAATTTTCAAATTGGTATGATGATGTCAGCCACTGCTTAATCGTTTTCTACATTTTGGGAGAAGCTAGAGGAAAGTTGGAAGTGCTAAGGGACATTTCAAGACTTCCCAGTGTGTAGCTGTATCCGGAACAAGGAAGGCAGGAGGAGCCTGGGGAAAAGTCTCCCATTTGATTCAACAGAGTTCTAACCTTAGGAAATTTGGATTCTCAAACAGGTCTGTCCAGTAGGCAGCCATATGCAGCCATACTCATGCCTAGACGCAGAACTGCTAGGGTTCCCTCCTCAATAATGCTGTTTATTCTGCACCACAGAATTCCCTGGGCCTGTAAGAAAAACCCCACACTGGCCGGGCGCGGTGGCTCAAGCCTGTAATCCCAGCACTTTGGGAGGCCGAGGCGGGTGGATCACGAGGTCGAGAGATCGAGACCATCCTGGTCAACATGGTGAAACCCCGTCTCTACTAAAAATACAAAAATTAGCTGGGCATGGTGGCGTGTGCCTGTAATCCCAGCTACTCAGGAGGCTGAGGCAGGAGAATTGCCTGAACCCAGGAGGCGGAGGTTGCGGTGAGCCGAGATCGCGCCATTGCACTCCAGCCTGGCTAACAAGAGCGAAACCCCGTCTCAAAAAAGAAAAAAAAAAAAAAAAAAAAAAAAAAAAAAAAAAAAAAGAGAAGAAAAACCCCACACTTCACGGAGGTGTTTGCTTTTGGTCCTCCCCTTTTTTCCTTCTTTTCATCCTCCCTTTTTCTTTCCTTCTGTTTTCATTTCTGTCCCTTAACCATTAGATGTTATTCTCAAAACAGGAGAGCATGGAAGTTCAGATTTGTAACTGCTAGAAATGATATTTTTGTATCTTTTTATTTAGCGAACTCTCACTTATTTATCTAACAAATATTTATTTGCTCACAAATATTAAAGCATAATTACTTTTATTGAGATGATCTGTCTAATAAATAGTAATTCAAAAAAGAAAAGAAAGGAAAAACCAGATATCGTTTCTGCCTTCAATGAGTTTACAGTCCAGTGGAAAAGACCGACAGTGAACAAATAGTCTCCTCAAATAGTTTTTATTATGATTTGAGATGAATGTTATGACAAGACAGCAGAGGAGTGTGAGTGAGGGTGGGGTGCCAGAAAGCACTCTCTGAGCATGTGACATTTATCCTGAGATCTAAAGCAGTGGTTCTCAACTGGGCTACTTTGTTTTGACAATGTCTGGAAATGTTTTTGGTTATCACAACTGGGAGGAAGGATTTACATTTCCTGATCACTTAGTGTGATGTTTCTTTTGAGATGGATTGGAATGCAGTGGCCTGATTTCTGCTCACTGGAACCTCCACCTCCCAGGTTCAAGCAATTCTCTTGCCTCAGCCTCTTGAGTACCTGGGATTACTGGCGCCTGCCACCACATCTGGCTAATTTTTGTACTTTTAGTAGAGATTGAGTTTCACCGTGTTGGTCAGGCTGGTCTCAAACTCCTAACCTCAAGTGATTACTCCACCTCAGCCTCCCAAGGTGCTGGGATTACAGGCGTGAGCACCCAGCCACATAATGTGACTTTGATTTCTATCTTTATAACAGGAATTTTTTCAAAATAAGTCATCTATTTTATTCCCTGTAAGTTATATTAATTTTTGTATACTAATTATTGTTATAAGTTATGTAAATTATACTGTCCTGGGTCTCTTTATCCACTGAGTGAGAGTAGACAGAACCTAATATAGAGAAGTCACTGCTCAGCTGTGAATGTCAATTTGACATTTTTTTTGAGCACTCAGAAATACAATTGCCTTGGACATTGTAACTTTTAGAGAAAGGAAAGTTTTTATTGGAGTATAATACTTTCCTTTCATATAATCGAAACACCTATATATGACTCATATCATAGTGTTTTACTATAAGACCTTTGTAAATTGAAGGATGGTTATAAGGCCCCATCAGACAGGAAGGAATAGAAAGTCCTTTTGATGCTGAGGCTAAAAAACCGTGGAAAGGAAGAAGAAAGCAAAGCAACCCACTCTGGGTGCCCTTGCTTTGTCATTGGTAGTTCTGGGGCAGCGGTGGTGGTGGGTGGTGCTGGGGAGGGCATCTGAAGTACTGAGATCATGTCGGGGAAATCCAAGGCAATTGGAGGCTTCTGGGTTTCCCAGCAGGTGGCCTGAAAAAGATGAAGATCTCTTAGAGTAACCACAAGGTGGCACAGTATCGCAAATGACTTTGAGTGTCTTTTTGAGTGCTGGGGTAAAAATGGCCGCAGGAGATGGTCTAGTTCATGGGCTTAAAGTAGTTCTGGGACAAGAGACAAAGTAACCATGGGACAGAGACCTGACTGATGGACCACCCAAACTGGAGTCACGGGCAGGCCTCAGAGCATCATTAACGAAAGCTGAGGAGGGCTGGGGCAGCCAGCAGGGCATCAGGTGTTGGCCTCAGTGTAAAGCAGGCTGTGAGACACACCTCTGGATGCCTTGGGAGCCGGTGCTGAGGAACAGAGGCTCTCCGAGTTCTGGATACACACTTTCTACTCTACACCACTTACACCACCTGAGACCTTAAATCACCCTAGCAAAAGGGAAGGAAATATTGAGAAGAGGGCAATCTGAAACCCATGACAGTAACTCAAAAGACATGAAATATCCAGAAAGAAGCTATTTAAATAGAAAAGACTGAATTACTTTATTGACAAGCCTATTTTGTTTTTTCCCCTCCTGTCAATGGTAATGTGGGCTTGAAAGCAAGATAAGGTTAGAGAAAAATAAAGAAAAATTCTCTCTCTCTCTCTCTCTTTGTGTGTGTGTGTGTGTGTGTGTGTGTGTGTGTGTCTGTGTGTGTGTACATTTTGGTTGTTTCAGGAGTAGTAAGTAAATTTAAACATCATTGTATTGAAAAGCTGATGTTGAATTCCTAAGGCACTAGGGACATCACCCAACTACACCATGCTATCATAAGACATAGGGCTGTCTACTAAAACTGTACTTTATATGCTAATATTTGCCTGAGGTGCAACACGTAATACCAAAAATACTGGAGGGAAAGATGGTTTGTTCATTCAGCAAAGGTTTATTTCTTGTGTTTATTCTAGGCACTGTAGGTCAAAATAGGATGATCTAGACATGACTTTTAATTCAAAAAGTCTTTAGAAAGAAGGCACGTGCAGTATTAATCAATGTAACATAATGAAAAGATAGGCTGTATTGTACACTCATTAGGAATGCAGACCCCAGGAACAAATTGCTTGGATTTGATCCCAGCTCTCCCATTTAAGACTCTGGCATGTTACTTAACCTCTCCATATCAAGAACAAGTTTAGTTTCCATAGAAAGAAATGTTTCCATAGGAAGAAATGTTTCCATAAAGAACAAGTTTAGTTTCCACAAGTTTAGTTTCCATATGAAGGCACTGGCTGCCTTATAGGATTGAGTTAATAAATGCAAACACAGAAAATGCCTGCCACATAATAAGACCTAATAAATGTTGATATCATTGTCATTAGCAATAGTAGGAGAAGTAGTAATATTAATAGTAGTCATAGTGAAAGTAATGGTGGATGAAGTAGTTATAATTACTCAAAGACAAATGAAGATAAAGCGTTCTGGGGATTACCCAAAGGGGAGACTCCAGTTGAAGGATCAGGGAAGATTTTGACGGAGGCGGCATTTGATTAGGGCTTTGAACACATTATTGTTCAGTTCTCCTTATAACACTGGCCTGATTAGAAAAAATGAAGATAGGAGACATTCCAGGGAATACAATAACTTGACCAAAGGAGAGACACAGGAAACAGTAGGCAGGAGTAAAAAATCAAGAAAGTCAGCAGACGGCAGTTGCCTATTGACATTCTGGCATGGTGGGTGAAGCCCTCAGTGATGCTTCTCTGTGCTCCTGCGTACATAGATGCTAATGTGATAAAAAAAGAGAGATAATGGTTTCCAGCATTCACTGAAAGGAGTTCATGTTCTCCTCAATCAATCTTTGGCAACATAATCAACTCTGTGCTACAAGGTCTGCTCCAGAGCCTGGTTCACTATATTTTGGGACTGGCCAGCACTCAGGGGAATCAGAGGTGAGAGGAGAAAGTGTATTTTAAGTCCACATTCTGGAGGACCTTAACTGAGAGTCTGGAAAATTTTGTCATTGAAGAAAAGATAATCGGAGTAGCAGCTTCTAGCATCTTTGCTCTTCCTTTTCATACCCAATTTCACATATATTTCATCTCTGAAAAACCCTTCTACTCCCCAAATTTGCTTTTTAATGATGTACTTGGTAGGCATTTGTGTAAAGATTTTTACTCCCCCAGGAACAATTTTATGCTAAATTTCTTTTCTAATATTAAGTGTCTAATATTAAAGGAAATTCAGTCAAAAATAGCAGAATAGGGAAATGTGAGCAAGAAAGGTATTTCCAGGGAATTTTAGTAATTTCTAGTAAACCACCATGCCATATATTAATATTTAGATGCCTTTTTTCCACCGTCTTGGGCCAAAATTACCCTTTCTACAAGTTTTAGTGATATAATATTTAATTTTCATTTGTAGATTTATTGTAGAGTTTTGTTGTTAAAAATTGATTTCAATTTTAAAATATTTGTTATAGATATTAAAATTCATTATTTTTTCTTATAAAAAAAGTTGTGTGTGTGTGTTTTTCTTATAAAAATTTATGTTTTTATAAAGCTGGAGAAATACAATAGAAAAAAGTTGGAAATGAAATTCATCTATTAACTCATCACTAAGTAACATCAACATTATGGAGCATGTCCTCCTTTTTCTTTCTTTCTTTCTTTCTTTATAAAAATTGTATCACATGGTGTGTCAGCCTGAATACTGTATTCCCATAGATGTCCATGTATGAGGGGACCTCAAAAAGTTCATGGAAAAATGAAAGTAAAAGATAAAAGCATTCTCATAAACAGGCTGTTAACCAAAGAAAATAAAAAGATAAAAATTTTAAAAAATTAAGCTTTTTTTCTTAATGTAAGTTCCATGAAGCTTAAGACACTTTTGTAAATGGTGATACCAGCCATTTGATCCATTCTTAAACAACTGGCAGTCCTGGGAATTTAACCATGTGACTGCATTCTTTTTACATTATTAACTGAAAAAAATTTGGTGCTCTTTCAGGATTTTTTTTTTTTTTTTTGACACAAGGTTTTACTCTGTCACTCAGGCTGGAGTGCAGTGGCATGATCACAGCTGATTGCAGCCCCGACCTCCTGGGCTCAAGTAATACTCCTGCCTCAGCCTCCCAACTAATTTAATTTAATTTTTTTTTTTTTAGAGACAGGTCTCATTTTATTGCCCAGCCTTGTCTCAAACTCCTGGATGCAAGCAAGTGTTCTGCCCACCTTGTCCTCCCAAAGTGCTGGGATTATAGGCATGAGCCTCCACACTTGGCCCCTTTAAGGATTATTTAAGATTAGGAAACAAAAAGAAGTCAGAAGAAGGCAAATCAGAACTGTAAGGTGGATGCCTAATGATTTGTCATCAAACTCTCATAAAAAATTGCCCTTGTTTGTTGAGAGGAGAACCACTGTCATGACAGAGAAGAATTATTGAGTGAAGCTTTTCTAGGCATTTTTCTGCTAAAGCTTTGGCAAACTTTCTCAAAAGACTCTCATAATGAGCAGATGTTATCATTTTTCAGACCTGCAGAAAGTCAACAAACAAAATACATTAAGCATCCAAAAAAAACTGGTGTCATGACCTTTGTTCTTGACCAGTCCACTTTTGTTTTGACTGGACCACTTTATCTCTTGGTAGCCATTGATGTGATTGTGTTTTGTCTTCAGGATTGTACTGGTAAAACTGTGTCTTTTTTTTCTGTTACAATTGTTGAAAGAAATTTTTCAGGATATTGATCTTACTTGTTTAAAATTTCCACTGAAACTCTATTTTCATCTGCAGCAGATTTGGGTGCAATGATTTTAGCACACATTGAGTGAAAAGTTTGCTCAGCTTTAATTTTTTAGTCAGAATCGTGTAAGCTGAACCAATTGAGATATCTATGGTGTTGGCTATTATTTCTGCTGTTAATAATCAGTCCTCTTCAATTAGGGCATCAGCAAGATGAATTTTTTCTTCACAAATTGATGTGGATAATCTGCTGCTGCAAGCTTCATCTTCAAAATTATCTCATTCCTTCTTAAATGAATTGTCCATTTGTGAACTGCTGATTTCTTTGGGGCTTTTCCTTCATAAGATTTTCAAAAAGCATCAATGGTTTCACCATTTTTCCACCCAAGTTTCACCATAAATTTGATTTTGCTCTTGCTTAAATTTTAGCAGAAGTATTACTCTGAACAGGGATCTTTTCAAACTGATGTTTTATCCTTCTTAGTGCCTCAACTAGATCCTGTTTAACATGTTATAACAAGCTGGTATGAGTTTATTTTAGTGTAAAAAATGCAACCCAGCATAGTTCTTCGTAACGTAATGAACTTTTGAAGATGCCTTGTATGATTCCTAGAACCTGTGAATATCTTACATGGCAAAAGGTTCTTGCAGACCTGATAGATATGAGGAGATTATTTTGGATATAGGCTGGGTCCAATGTAAGCACAAGGGTCTTCTTGAGAGGGAGGAAGGGAGAAAAAAAAAGGAGAAGAACATTATGTGATGATAGAAGTAGAGATTGGGGTGATGCAGCCATGAGCCAAGGAGTGCCAACAGCCTCTTGAAACTGGAAAACGCAAGAAATGAATTCTACCCTGGAGCCTCCAGAAGGCACCAGGCATCCTGACACCTGGATTTTTCTTTAAGAATTATTTTGTATTTCAGACCTTCAGAACTGTAAGAAAATATTTTTTTTAACCACCAAGTTTGTGGTAATCTATTACAGTGGCAATAGAAAACCAGTATGCTTGGAAATAGTCAAGATGCAAGTAAAAGAAAATCTGACTGGACCTGAATTAGAGTAATGTGGAGCTGTTAATTCACTAAATTGGAAAGTCTAGAGGTTGAGTAGCCTTGAAGTGTGCTATAGTCTACAGGTTTATCATGTAGGAACTGCAGGCCCCATGCAAGTCTGAAAGCTAGCAGGGCATTCATTACATCTTAAAGCTCCAAAATAATATCAGAGCTGCAGTTGCATTTCCCTGGGATTCTCTCTGTTTTGCCCTCTTCTCTGAGTTGTTTCCTTTGTTCTTAAACTGGTTTCCCACAGCCCAGCATTCTCAACAATCCTTCCAAGATTCAGTCTGATGAGACAGACTTAGGTCACTTACCTGAGCCAATCAGCCTGACAGCCTGTCACTGTGAGGGAAAGAAACTATGTGAATCACTTAGATTTTGTTACATTGTCTGCAGAATTCAGGAGAGGAATCAGCTTCCCTACAACTACATGGATCTACAAATGGAAATCAGGTACTAATGGGAAAAGCAGAATGGATTCTGGAGAAAAACACAAATGTCTACAGAATACTCCTTAGACTACCCAATAGCCATACATATTCTCCTTTGAACACATGTCTTAAAAATGTGTAACCTTTCACATGGAATATACACACCTCCCCTCAAAAAATACAACCCCAAAATTGATCCAGTTACTGAATTCAAGCTTTAGGAGTGCTGGTGGGACCCAAAGCTACATCTATTACACATCACATTCATGGAAAATATGATCTACATTTACATGGCTTTTGTATTTGACTGATTGCATTATTCCAGGAGAGTCTTGACTGGTAGATGAAGTGGGAAATAACTTTCCTTAACTTGCCCTCATCAGGGTATCTCAATAGATCACATAATTGTGATTGTTAGACTTTTCACTACTCAAGGCTTGCTTCAAAACTTTCCCCTTGCTGGATCCATCACACCTAAACTATCAGGCATTCACACTGAAATATAACCAGATACATTAAACCAGAACCAAAGCTCCAGTGAATATTTTGCCTTTAACCTAGTTTTTCTAAAACACTAATAATAAACTTTCAAGGTCCTAGTTTATTTATTGCAGTAAAAAAATAAATGTGGCTTTGTTTTATCAACAAGTTATTTTGGGGATCTCTTCAGGGAGTGGGCAGTTGACCTTGAGTAAGTTTCATTCTTTTTCATTGGGTCCAAATATAGTTTCTCATGGTTCGTTAATTTATGGCGAAATGGACAATTATCTATATAAAACACATTTGTATTAGTCTATTTTTGCATTGCTATAGAGAACTACCTGAGACTAGGTAATTTATAAAGAAAAGAGACTTAATTGACTCACATTTCCACAGGCTGTACAGGAAGCATGGCTGGGAAAGCCTCAGGAAACTTACAATCATGGTGGAAAGCGAAGACGAAGGAGGCACATCTTCACATGGCCAGAGCAGGAAGAAGAGAGAGCTAAGTGAGAGGGGTTACATACTTTTTAAACAACCACATATGGTGAGAACTCACTCACTATTATGAGAACAGCAAGAGGGAAACCCACACCCATGATCCAGTCACCTTTCACCAGGCCCCTTCTCCAACAGCGGGGATTACAATTCAAGATGAGACTTGGGCAAGGACAGAAACCCAAACCATATCATTCTACCCTAGCCCCTCACAAATCTCTTGCCCTTCCCACATTGTGAAAAGAAATCCTCCCTTCTCAACAGTTCCCCAAGTCTTAAACTCATTTCCACATTAACTCAAAAGTTTATAATCCAAAATTTCATCTGAGACAAGGCAAGTCTTTCCCCTCTAGGAGCCTGTAAAATCAAAGCAATGTAGTTACTTCCAAGATACAATGAGGGTACAGGTATTGGGTAAATATATTCATTCCAACAGGGAAAAATTGGCCGAAACAAAGGAACTGCAGGCCCCATGCAAGTCTGAAACCTAGCAGGGCATTCATTAAATCTTAAAGCTTCAAAATAATCTCCTTTAACTCCATGTCTCACATCCAGGCAACGTTGTTGCAAGAGGTGAGTTCCCAAGGTCTTGGGCAGCTCCACCCCTGTAGTTCTGTGGGGCACAGCTCTTGTGGCTGCTTTCATAACTGTCATTGAGTGTGTGCAGCTTTTCCAGGTGCACAGTCCAAGCTGTTGATGGATCTACCATTCTTGGGTATGAAAGATGGTGACCGTCTTCTTACAACTGCACTAGGCAGTGTTCTAGTGGGGACTCTGTGTGTGGGGGGGCTCCAACCCCACATTTCCTTTCTGCACTGCCCCAGCACAGGTTCTCCGTGAGGGCTCTGAACCTGCAGCAGACTTCTGCCTAGATGTTCAGGCATTTCCATACATCCTCTAATATCTAGGTGGAGGCTCCCAAGCCTCAGCTCTCACACTCTGCACACCTGCAAGCTTAACACCATGTGAAAGTGACCAAGATTTCTAGCTCGCATGCTCTGAAGCAACAGCCTGAGTTGTACCATTGCTCCTTTTACCCATGACTGGAGCTGGAGTAGCCATGATGCAAGGCATCATCTTCCAAGGCTACACAGAACAGCAGGGCCCTGGACCTGGCCAACAAAGTCATTCTTCCTTCCTAGGCCTCCAGGCCTCTGATGGGAGGGGCTACTGTGAAGGTCTCTGAAATGTCTTGAAGGCATTTTTCCCATTGTCTTTCCTATTAACATTCTGCTTCTGTTATGCAAATTTTTGCAGCTAATTTGAATTCTTCCCCTAGAAAATGAGTTTTTCTTTTCTACCACACTTTTGTTCTTTGCTTCCCTGTTTAAATATGTTTCAGTTTCATATCATTTCTTTGCTTACACATATGACCATACACTGTTAGAAGCAGCCAAACCACATCTTGAATGCTTTGTTGAATAGAAATTTCTTCCACCAGATACCTTAAATCATCGCTCTCAAGTTCAAAGTTTCACAGATCTCTAGAGCAGGAGCAGATGAGTGATCTTCACTCAAATTCCCAATAAGTTTCTCATCTCCAGCTGAGATCACATCAGCCTGGACTTCGTTTTCCACACTGCTATTAGCATTTGGTCATAACAATTCAACAAGTCTTGGCAGTTCTAAACTTTCTCTCATCTTCTTTTCTTCTTCTGAGCTCTCCAAACTCTTCCGTTCTCTGCTCATTACTCAGTTCCAAAGTCACTTCTTCATTTTCAGGTATCTTTATAGCAATACCCCATTCCTGGTACCAATTTTCCATATTAGTCTATTCTTGTATTGCTACAAAGAATTACTTGAGACAAAGTAATTTTTAAAGAAAAGAGGTTTAATTGACTCACAGTTCCACAGGCTGTACAAGAAGCATGTCTGAGTCCCCAAGAGGCTTAGGAAACTTACAATCATGGTGGAAAGCAAAGAGGAAGGAGACACGTCTCTATATAACCAGAGAAGGAGGAAGAGAGCAAAGGGGGAGGTGCTATGTACTTTTAAACAACTAGATTTCTTGAGAACTCACTCATTATCACAAGAACAGCAAGGGGAAAATCCACACCCACGACCCAATTAAAGGACTGTGTTGGGTCCACTAGGGGCATGGCAGGAATTTCCCAGCGCCATGCCTCCATCCACATCCACATCCAGGAATGTAAAATTCTTTGCCTGACTTTCCCACGCCTGGGCAAGGTAGAAATTTCAGGTGAACTCCTTTCTTTAAAGAGCCTGTGAATAGGAGGAAGGGCCTCTGTTGCAGACCTAGTAGCCAATCCAGTATCAGAATCGAAGATCAATCACTTCAGAGGAAGTTTAAAGGAACTCCTCTCATTGGACAAGAACATGAATGGGGTTAAAAACCCACTGCCCCTTACCTGTGCAGATTCCTTCCTTGGATCCCCTCCCACGGGCATGGGAGCTCTCTCTTTCCTTCTCTCTTTCTCTCTCTCTCTCTGCCTAATAAATCACTCTCTGCTAAACTCTTTGGGTCCATGATATTTATCCAAATGGTAAGCTGACCGCACCTGCAGGGCCAAGAGAGGCCAAGGACCTGGGCACATCAGGGAACATGCTGGAGTGGGGAGGGAGCTGAGCCCTTGTGGCCATCGGAATGGGGCAACTGAAAGCATCTTCGGGATGCCTCTGCTCCTGTCGCCCAGTTACACAATCACCACCCACCAGTCCCTTTCTCCAATACTGGGAACATTACAGTTTGACATGAGATTTGGGTAGGGACACAAATCCAAACCATATCAACATCTGATGATACAATTATGCAGAAAGAAAACTCTCATTGGGCAAAGAAGAGACATCAAATAGGGATAATGGGTTCGTAGCAAATGTGATACTCTTCTGGGCAAGACTCCCTGACCCGTGATTCCTTAGTCTGCTAATCTGATCACCACTTATTTGACTCTGTGGGAAGATTTTTTTTTTCTACTGTCTTTCAGAGTCATCTTCAAGATGGGCATTGAGTATATCAACCCTCTCCCTATGCTGCTTGGGGTCTCACTTCCTATTGCTGTGAATTAAGAAATTTAGACATGCATCCAGAGCCTAAGAAACCACAAGCTAGGAGTTTATTTGGCAGTACAGCTCCATGAAAAGTTTAGAGGCTCCTAGGTTATTTGTTTTCCATTAGTTTCATAATCAGCATCCAAAGTCAGCAATCTTGAGGGATTGTAATCTTGAAGTCAAGTGCTAGCCATCAGAGTGTCTTTTGTGGTGTCTATTTTGCTTGTTCCTTTAGTGTTGTGGTTCTCAAAATGTGAATCCTGCACCAGCAGCAGAATCTTGGGAATTTGTTAAAAATGCATTCTGGCGTCTTGTCCCAGACCTACTTAGAAATTCTTGGGCTGATGCCCAGCAATTTGTGTTTTACGAAGCTCTCAAGGTGATTCTGGTACTTGATAAAGTTTGGGACCATGGCTTTAGGATTATTGCCATTTTGGGACAATTCAAAACAATAAGCTGGGATAAGAAAATTCTATAAAATTCTCTCTTCTTGCAGGTTGTATGTGAGAAACTTACTCTTGCGGGGAGCGATTAGCCTTTTTGTTTCTTGTTAATAGGAGATAATCATGGAGGCTTGTATTAAGGTAAGAAAGTAGCAGCAAGCTCTTAAGTAATAGTCATATCCTAAGTTGCTCATTCCTTTCCTCTATTAGGACTCTTGCTTGCAATTAATAGCTGCATTTATAATATTTCAAGATTCCTGACTCTTAGACAACAGAATGGAAATCAAACTTAGAATTTCTCTAAGCAATGTCTTATTTTCTTTCCTCATGTTTTTAAATGCTAATATAAACACTATTTTCTGTCTTTCAAGCAGGAATTTATTGAATATTGTAAAAAGTCGCCAACACACTCAAACATTCTAATTTTTTTTCTCCTAGGTCCTGTAAATGCTAAAATTTCAATGTACATGGTCTGGTTCTCAAGGGTAGAAAGAACAAAAATTATTATTATTTTCACTACCATATAACAATCACTATAGTCTTCCAGCTACTGAAGAGAGTTGTTCAGTGGCCTGCACCAATCTTTTTGGCTCAGCTGAGACCTCATTTTAGAGTTTTGGAATGTTAGCCTCATTCTGGGTCCCAATTTCTGTTTCAAAAATCTTAGTTCCAAACAATAGAAACCAAATGTGGTTATCTCATAGGGGAAAAAACTATGTGGAAAAGAAGGAAAGTTATTTTCTTTGAGTTTATTGCAACAAAATGGGGCCCTATAGACTCACCTGAAGGCTTGAAGGCTGGGAAATAAGACAGGGAAAATGGACAGGATTGAAGGGAGATGACAATGAGTTGGTGAAGAGAGTAGTGAAGATTTTGCTGAAGATTGGGCCATGTCAGTTTGCCACCACTACGAAGTGCTGCTGCCACTGCTTCATGGCTGCTGAGATGATCCGATAGCAACCAATCCTGTGTTTTTATGCCAGACATTCACAGTCTAAGTACCAGGGTAAGCTTCTAGTCATATCAGCTTAGAACATGTGCCCCTGTCTGACTAATACAAGAAAATATAAGAGGATCTGGGCCCTCTTATTTTCCATATGACTTCAGAGATCATACAGTGGTATGAATAATATTGAGGGGAATAAATGCTGGGAAGTAAGAATTATTGACACATATACTACATCCTGCCTTTCTATCTAGCAATGTATCAATAGTATTCCTTGACAAATGTATTTTTTCCATAAAAAAATTTTCAAGATCAGAATTGAGTATTCATAATTCTATTGTGATATCTTGACATGGAGGCACAATATAGTGATTATTGGTTTATACAAAATATTTGCAATTAGAAAGCTTGAGTGATCACAAATCTTTTCTGTATTTTATTCACTGGGAGGAAAATCTGTAAACCAATTTATATCAAAAATTATTGGTTTTGAATGCCATGTTTGGGTAAATTGTTTTCAATATCAAGTATTTCTAATTTTATATCTCATTTATATTTATTATTTAAAATGTGAAAACATCACGAATGAAAAAGGGATGAATGAAATGACAAGAGAGAGAAAGGGAGAGAGAGAGGGATGAGCTGTGGAAAGAAAAAAGGAAGGAAGAAAAATGCTAACATTTACTGAGTAATCTCCAACTTTCTTTCACAGAAATTATCTCATTTAATCGTCTGATTAACTCCAGACCATTTACATCTGCAGAACACATTTTTCAAATGAAATTTTGCATTATAACAAAGCAGGTAACTGCTGAATGAATAGCTCTAGATAAATAGTTGAGGGAGTAGATAGCCTCTTCATTGCCCTTCAGATAACACTTAGCAGTATTTAAAAATATATTAACCAATTTATGTTAAAAAGAAAGATTCAACTTCAATCAGTGTGGTTTTGGCAGTTGAGGTAATTGAGGTAATTATCTTGTATTCTTACTCTTCACAGATTGGTTAACAGATACATCAAGTTTATGTCCACAGTTAACTTTTTCATGTTACATAAGTTTTAAATTTCATTTTTAAGTGTGTAATAAAAGATTATTTATACCTGACAAATTTTTTGTATGCACACACACGCACATACACATAGATTCGATAAACCAAAATATTACATTATCCAGAATTTTTTATGCCTATTATGTATAAGAAGAATTTTATGTGCAGCTATAATTTTAACATATAATTTCATAAGGATAAGACAAAAATTCAACTTGCCTCTTACTAAATCAAAACAACCTGCATTTACTATCACGTGGTAAGCTCCTAAACACGAAATCATCTACTAGATGAGGCAGTTACTATGAACCAGTCCCTCAGTAATCTGCAGGCCATTTCATGGTTTAAAAAATAACAGACTAAGGTCAGATTCAGATGGCTGAAAAAGGTATATACAAGGTTGAAAGCAATAATCTGTACATATTACAGAATTAGCTGTCAGTTAAAAGCAGTAGAAGTGGAATTATAAAAAACATAAGGTATGATTTTGTCACTTTCATTTTTAGAAAACAAATGGGAAATTCGTAAGTGTTCATTTTGCCACAGAAATATCCCATTAGAGTCCTATCTCATGGACATAATTATTCTGTAAGAAAAAATTGTTCTTTCTGTGAATTGTAGACATGAATACATTCACAGCAAAATGCCTGTCAGTTGAAATATATGCTATGATTTTTCTCACCACTTACACTGGTTTCTCTTTAAAACAGCAGGACATGCTCTTGAGGGAATCCCGAGCAATTTCTTCAACTATTCCCCACATCCAAAATCTCAGGTGAGGTCTGAAATTTCTTTACCAAGTATAGATAGATTTTGATGGCACACTTAAAAAATGAGTCATGGGAAAATTAACTCTGGACTTTAAGTCATTCAAGATATTATAAATGGCTAATATCAAACCAAGTAAAAACATAACTATCTCAATATAAATAAAGGAAGAAATTTAGACCTAGAAGCTGCCAGAGACTGGTGGTTAATACTACTGCAGGCATATCTCAGGAGCTGACATGAGATACATTTGAATCTACAAGAGGCCCTCACTGGCTTTCCTGGGCTTCCTTGGGTTTCTTACAACCTTATATTCAGACTAGCTAAGAGCATTTACTCAAAATGCAATTCTAATCATATTATCTTACTCCTTACATCTTCCATTGTGTTTGGGATAAAATGAAAAATCCTTAGCATGACTTCCATGCTCCTTAAAACACAGATATTTCCTGTGTCTCCCTTCTCTAAATCCCAGGCCTTATGCTTTCTCACCCCTCTACCTGGAATGTGCTTCTTCTCATGTTTTGTTGGTCTGCTTCTACTCTGGTATCAGCAGAAGCACCTCTTCCTTGGGAAATCTTTTCTTGACTCCTCAAACCTTTGGGGGTGAATAGGAAAATTATCAAAGAAATGCCTCTTCAGAAGGCATTGATCACTATAGAGAAATGTGAAGAGTGATAGTGGGGGTGTTATTTTGCATAGAATGAAGAAGGAAGGCCTTGCTGATAAAAGTGCCATTTGAGCAGAGACCAGAAAGGATTGGAGACAAGATGTGAGGCTCTCTGGAGGAAGAGTCCAGCAGCTGGTGCAAGGGTTCTGAGGTAAGATGGACTTGATGTTTGAGGAAGAGCAAGAAGGCCAATATGGCAGGCACCAAGTGAAGAAAGAGAGCATGGGAAGCATTAGAAGAAAGCTCAGAGAACATGTAGACACCATGGTAAGAAGTTTGGATTTTGATCTTAAATAAGAGGAAAAACTGGAATGAAGCAAATAAAGAGGTAAATATGGGGAGATGAGGTTGGAGAGGGGGTGGGTTAGCACAGTGCAGATAGGAAACCAACTTAAGGACTTTGGTTCTCCCTCTGAGTTAACCTGCAATGGCATTGGTTGGCTAAAGCAGAAGAGAAGCAACCAATCTGTTGTTTGGCTTAAGCAGAAGAGAAACACAATTTAAATATATTTTAAATGCTCACTTTAGCTGCTATGTTAAAAACAGAATAAAGGGGAAAAGAGTAGTGGCAGGGAGCCTGGTTAGGTGGCTATTACAATAGTCATGAAAAGTATGCCTGTGACTGTCCAGGGGTGGTAGAAGGGCTGATAAATACCTGTGATCTGAATTTACTTTGAAGATAGAGCCAACAGAATTTGCTAACATAAGGTGGGAGAAGTATCAAGAATTATTCCAATTCTTTGGACTGAGCAACTATGCAGAATATGGAATATAGTGGTCATATACTACAAAATAGAAAACTGAGAGAAGTTCTTGGAAGGGTGGGATGTAGAAAGGGGCTGCTGCTGCTGATGGTGATGAAATAAAGAATTCCCCTTAGAGGCTGGGTGCGGTGGCTCACGCCTGTAATCCCAGCACTTTCGGAGGCCAACACGGGTGGATCATGAGGTTGAGATGAAGAGATGGAGACCATCCTGGTCAACATGGTGAAACCCCATCTCTACTAAAAATACAAAAAAATTAGCTGGGCATGGTGGCGTGTACCTGTAATCCCAACTACTCAGGAGGCTAACGCAGGAGACTTGCCTGAACCCAGGAGGCGGAGGTTGCAGTGAGCCAAGATCGCACCATTGCACTCCAGCCTGGGTAACAAGAGTGAAACTCCATCTCAAAAAAAAAAAAAAAAAAAAAAAAAAAAAAAAAAAAAAAAAAGGAATTCCCCTTAGAACACGCTGAGTTCAAGATAACTATTATAGCAGAGAACTTCCAAACCTAGAGAAAGGTATCAATATCCAAATACCCTATTTCTTTCTCTCCCTTCCTTTTTAGGTCAATAACTTTTAGATTTGACTATTTGGGGTGTTTTCCTAGATTCCGTAGGCATGCTTTATTATTATTATTCTATTGGGAACCAAATAGAAAAATCTAGTTGAGAGTCAGATACAAAAATCTGGAGTTTAGCAGAGAGGTTCCAGGCTAGAGGTATACATATTTGAGTCATCTGAAAATAGATGGTATTTAGAGACTGAGACTAAATGACATTATCTGGGGAGCAAGTATAGATTGAAGAAAGGTCAGAAGACCTCCAGACACTCCAAACTTTAGAGGTTAGCAAGATCAGGAGGAGTCAAAAAAAATTAGGCTTGTTTATGAGATAGATGGACACCCCAGACATTGGTGTTCAAAAGCTAGGTGAAGAAGAATGGGTCTCAACAAATAGGAGAGGTCAGTCGTTTCAAATGTTCTGATGGATTGAATAAGGTGATATTTAAGACTTGAACTTTGGATTTGGCAACAATGGCTTTGACAAGAGGAGTTTTGAAGATAAAGCCTTGATTGGAGTGAGTTTTAAAGAGAATGAGAACAAAACTTTAGAGACAGTAAAAAGGTCAGTGGTTGCTGGGGTTTGAAGGAGAGAAAGAGGGAAGAACAAATGGTAGAACACTGGAGATTTTTAGGGCAGTAAAACTATTCGGTGTGATGCTGTAATGGTGGATACATGACATTTTCTATTTGTCAAAACTCATAGAACTGTACAACACAAAGAGTGAACCCTTATGTAAATGTTTGACTTTAACAATAATATCAATATCAATTCATTAGTTGGAACAAATATACCACACTAATGAAAGATGTTAATAATAGGGGAAAGTCAGGCCAAGGGGAAAAGAGTCAGGATATGTACTGGAGCTTTCTATACTTTCTGCTCAATTTTTCTGTAAACCTAAAAGTACTCTAAAACCTAAATCCTATTAATTAAAAATGAAGAGAAGGAATAAGAGGAGAGGATGTTTAGACAATTGAGTGTACCAGTTACTAAGCTATTGTCTCTCAGCTTCTAAGCCCCCCGGACTGGAGCTGGGACTATGACAACCACATTAATCCTTGGCTTGCTAGCTCTCTGTCAGGATCTGTTGACAGAGGACCCATAGGAAGATTGGAAGGCTGAAAAAGGGAGAAGGGACTTTCTCACATGTTTGCAATCTGATCCTGCTCAGCTTTGTCACAGGAAAGGCTCTTCGTGTTGGCAGCTGGTAGATCAGTTCTGACAGCAGCATTTGATTCCTGTTCAGTTTTTCTCACACTCCCAGAACCAGACTCATTGACCAGTCAGAGATAGCTGCACCACCTAATTGATGCCCCATCTGTCTCACTCCCAGCTTTGTAGTTTTGTCTCCTCAGCAACTTCTGGTCCCTTGCTTACTAAGGTCTTAAGAACTGTCGTAGGATTTCTAGGAAGTACTAATGACTTTCTTTATCAGTTGTCACACATAGATCATGAGCACGCATAGTTATTTAGCTTCTGTCTTCCCAAGTCAATTATAATTTATGTTAAGAAAGGGATCATGCCTCTCTAATTCACTGTTGTAGTCCCAGAATTAGCACTGTTTCAGGACCTGTGTAGGGCTCAGTTTATATAAATTAAGGAATAAATTATTTGAAAGTAATGGGGGAATGTATTCATTTTCTATGGCTGCCTCAACAAATTACCAAAAACAAGATATCTTAAAACCACAGAAATTTATAGTCTCACATTTCTGGACACTAGAAGTCCAACATCAATATATTTACAGGGCTGTACTCTCTCTAAAGCCTCTGAGGAAGATCCTTCTTCACCTTTTTCAGTTTCTGGTAGCCCAAGGTGTTCCTTGGCTTGTAGCAGCCCGACTCCAATCTCAGCCTCTTTCTTCCCACATGGTGGTTTTCCCTCTGTGTCTGTGTCTTCATAGGGCAGTTCTCCTCCTGGTGTCTGTTATCTCCTCTTCTAAGGGCAGCAGACACATTAGATTAGGGCCCAGTCTAATTGAGGATAATCTCATCTTAACTTGATTACATCTACAAAGACCCTGTTTCCAAATATGGTTTTATTCATCAGTACTGGGAGTTAGGAAGTCAGTGTATCATCTTAGAAGACAGAATCCAAGCCATAGCATGGAGTATAGAGGAGATAAAGATGGGTAGGGAAGAGATAGGAAAAGAAAAGAAAATCGGATTTAAGGTGGTTTTATTTAAGACCTACTTGCAATAAAAATTATGTCTGACTACATCTATTTATCTATGTATCCATCCATATTTTAGTTCATAGTATTTTGATATGGTATATTTTTTGGAGGGACAGAAACTATTTTAATTCCTGATATTCAATGAAGATTTAAAGAAGTAAATACACACATGATTATAAATAGAGTTGTATAAAGTATATGGCATTATATTGTTATATATAGTAAACCTTTAAAATACACAGTATATAAACAAACATTGTACAATGTACACACTCTCAACTCCTTTAAAATATTCAGCAGTCTCACGATTATACTGTTAATAAAATTCATGATAGATATTGTTGTCTACTTGATCGTTCCTAGATATATTGTTTTTCATTTCTGGTGCAATTAAGTGGATATTTGTTCATGAGTCACATTCTTTCCATGTGTATATGCGCATGCGTGCACACACACACACACATACACACACACACACACAAGAATGAGGTGATGGGAAAAGAGTATCTGAAATTGAGGCTAATGATATTGTCAGAATAAAACTTGGCCACAGACTGCCAGACTAACTTGAGGTAGACATGTTATGAAAAACAAATCTAACTCAGAGAAAGGTAGAAATATATTAACTGTTTTATTTTTTAAGATTTTTGTTTGGCTGGGCGCGGTGGCTCAAGCCTGTAATCCCAGCACTTTGGGAGGCCCCGGAGGGTGGATCACGAGGTCAAGAGATCGAGACCATCCTGGTCAATATGGTGAAACCCCGTCTCTACTAAAAATACAAAAAATTAGCTGGGCATGGTGGCGCATGCCTGTAATTCGAGCTACTCAGGAGGCTGAGGCAGGAGAATTGCCTGAACCCAGGAGGCGGAGGTTGCGGTGAGCCGAGATCACGCCATTGCACTCCAGCCTGGGTAACAAGAGCGAAACTCCGTCTCAAAAAAAAAAAAAAAAAATTTTTGTTTTCCAATAGTATGTTTAGCTTACTTGCAAAATAGTCACTTAGCTTACTTAGATTCACCCTTAATTATAAGTAGTGCTACTTTGTGGTTCAGGAGATTTTCTCTGACGTTACTAAAAATGCCTGATACGAGTTGTAAGACTTACAGTGATTCAAAGATTTAAAGAAAGTGCTTAATGCCAAAGCTCACACACACTTCAGGTTCTGTATGAGAAGGTAACACACACTGAAAACAATTACCAAGAAGACTTTATCATAAACTGTGAGTTTTGTTTCCTCAAAGGGTCTAATACTGCTATAGAAGAAAAAGTCTATATGGAAATATTTTAAATTCTAAATTTGGAGATGGGGGAAATTTGTATAAAGTTTAAAAATAATTTTAAAATAATTATGAAGAAACTTTAAACATAACTATATATTGACAAGAGATTGACCTTTTAAATATTTACAGAATAATCATGTTGTATTTACGATTTATAATTTTATAAAAACATTAATGATTAAAGCTTCATGTTTATCTTCCTAGGAATTGTTGATTTTTACTTTGCAATAATTATTCAACTCTAATTCTTTATTTAATTAGTATTTTACTTACCTAAAGCCCTAAATTGTTCTATTTCCCTAAATTTAATATCTGTTTTAGTTCTCAGTGATGTGAAGGCTTTTAATAACCTGCTAGAAAATGACTCCAGCTTGGCAACAAAAGCCAAAATAGGCAAATGGGACCTAATCAAATTCCACAGCTTCTGCACAGCAAAAGAAACAGTCATTAGAGTGAATTGGCAACCAACAGAATGGGAAAAATTTTTGCAGTCTACCCATTTGACAAAGGGCTGATACCCAGAATTTACAAAGAACTAAAACAGATCTACAAGAAAAAGCCAAACAAGCCCATTTAAAAGTGGGTGAAGGATATGAACAGACACTTTAAAAAAGAAGACATACATGAGCCCAACAAACATATGAAAAAATGCTCATGATCACTGGTCATTAGAGAAATGCAAATTAAAACTGCATTGAGATACCATCTCACACCAGTTTGAATGGCGATCATTAAAAAATCTGGAGACAACAGATGCTGGAGAGGATGTGGAGAAATAAGAACACTCTTACACTGTTGGTGGGAGTGTAAATTAGTTCAACCATTGTGGAAGACAGTGTGGCGATTCCTCAAGGACCTAGAAATAGAAATTCCATTTGACCCAGCAATCCCATTACTGGGTATATATCCAAAGGATTATAAATCGTTCTACTATAAGGACACATGCACATGAATGTTCATTGCAGCACTGTTTACAATAGCAAAGACCTGGAACCAACCCAAATGCCCATCGATGATAGACTGGACAGGGAAAATGTGGTACATATACACCATGGAATATTATGCAGCCATCAAAAATGATGCGTTCGTGTCCTTTGTAGGGACATGGATGAACCTGGAAACCATCATTCTCAGCAAACTGACACAAGAGCAGAAAATCAAACACCGCATGTTCTCACTCATAGGTGGGTGCTGAACAATGAGAACACATGGACACAGGGAGGGGAGCACTACACACTGGGGTTTGTTGGGGGGAAATGGGGGAAGGACAGGGGGTGGGGAGTTGGGGAGAGATAGCATGGGGAGAAATGCCAGATACAGGTGAAGGGGAGGAAGGCAGCAAATCATACTGCCATGTGTGTACCTATACAACAATCTTGCACATTCTTCACATGTACCCCAAAACCTAAAATGCAATTAAACAGAAAAAAAAGAAAATGACTCTGGCTTTCCTTTACATGAACATAGAAAAATTTTGGGGTCTCTTATGACATTTCTCATCTTGTTTTAATGTCATGAATTACTTTTTGATGATAAATATTCTGCGTAATTTTATAAACAACAGGAAACAAAGAGAAAGTAATGAAAGCTTTTGAGCTCTACTGAAGTATTAATTTATGTCCACTCCCCAAGAATATTTAATTTTTACAATCTGTACAGTGGGAGAGAGAAAACTAAAATACATGAAAAAGTATTTAATACCATTCATCCACGTAGTTCCTTAATTTATTCATTCATTCTGGTCATTTTACAAAATATTAGGATGCTAATCTTGTGTTCAAGTAACTGAATTTCTCCTACAGGAGAGACAAGTTAATCATTAATAAAAATGATAACTGAAATGAAGTTTTTCAAATCCTTGTTTTTTGTATTTATTCCACTTTCACTTAAATAAAAGCCCCTCCAGAATACTGTTTGGGGATCTTAATCTACTGTCTTTCTTATTTTATTATTTCAGTTTTGTGCCTCTGTTTTTTTCATATTTCTGCCATCTTTTTATTTTATAGATTATATATATGAATTGTGCAGAAAGTATTTATATCTCATTATTTAAAAAGTTTATTTGGGTAAGAGTCCTGTTAAATATCCCTGGTTTTTAGTTAAGTCTTTTGAGACATTATGCCTTGGAAGTAAAGTCAAATCAAAATAGACCAGGCTTTAAAGATAATTAAACTTGCTTCAAATAATCATGCTTCCTCTAAATGCCTGCCAGAAAAACAGTAAATCCTCTTTGGATGAAAAGAATACCATCTTCAAAACATTTTTTGTATGTGGTTTTATTTTTTATATACACAATGTCTCTCATTCAATCAAAAATTACTGAGTGTGACAAATATCAACACCAAGTCACTGAAAGCAAGAGAAAGAATTCACCAGAAACATTTCAACTATATTTAAAGATAGTCCCTATATTAGAGTTATCAGGCACTGATTTTAAGTAACAGTTATTAATACACTTGAGAAAATAGATAGCAAGATAATTTTACTAAAAAACTAGAATTTATAGGGAAAAAATCACACATAAATTCTAGAACAGAAAGTCAAAATAACTAAAATGAATAACTCAATAGTTGGGTCTTAAGCAGATTGGACAGAGTAGGAGAAAGGATTAGAGAACTGGAAAATAGACTACTAAAAACTATGTAAAATAAAGCTCAGAGTGAAAATACAGAATGCACTGCAAGAGATTGCACTATAAGTCAAAGTAAAAAGGTTCCATGTCAATGAGTGTAAGTCACTCCAAATCAGTATTTCTGAACCATTCTGAGGATAAGATTTTACATGATATCACCAAAGAATTACTCTACTAGCCAGTGGGTGTAATCTGCTCACCAGGTTACCCTCTTGGAACCAGGTCATCCTCTTGGGCTACAGAAGCTGGCTTCAGGGTCCAGGATGACCCTATAGGTGTAATTGTTGAAACTCTGCAGGCATCTGGTTTACCACAATGAATGGGCTAAAGAGTCAGTGAGTACAGTCAAGGGGAGCAATGGGAATCTGACCCAATCAAGTTCCACCATGGGCTCCTGCCTGGATAACACTGCAGACTCTGGCTGATTCCAGCTACCAGAAGGTGACTACAAAAAATTTGAAAAAGGCACTCTGAAGTGGCAGAGTTGGAGGGCAGAGAAAGGAAAATAGGTGTGGGGCTACTAGGATCTGTTTCTACCCACAGAACACTTCTTCCCACACCAAAGATATGGGGGTTTTCCTCATGCCAGCAACCAATTTTCCAACTCTCTGGATACCAAGTAAGTGTCCTACAATTTAATTCAATTTTGACACTACCCATAATTAGCATTAGCTCCCACAAGTTAAAGGCTCAGTCACATCATGGACTCCACTGTTAGGGTTTTTATGCAGTCTCCATTATGTAGGCACGACTAAGTAAGTCACTGATCATTGGTGATTAACTCAATCTCCAGCCCCTCTTATCTCTCCAAAGGTGAGGGAATGGGACTGAAAGTTTCAATCCTCTAATCAATAGTTGATTCCTCTAGCAATGAGCTCTCCTGCTGGAGCTATCTAGAAGCCCACCAAGAGTCATCTTATTAGCAGAAATTCAGGTATGCTGGATAGAGGCTTATTATGATTAATAAAAGATGGTCCTTTGACTCCTATTTCTCAGGAACTTCCAAGGATTTTAGAAGCTCTGTGTCAGAAATTGGGCACAAAGACCAAATATTGTAACAAAATACAGGGTTTTAGAAGCTTTGTGCCAGTAACTAAGGATGAAGCCTAATTATATATTTCTTCTTCTATCACAATTTCACAGAGGTCCAGGTCAGTGGGTCCACTTATTTGGGTGAAAGGAAGGTAATGAAGGTTTTAATGATCACTTAGGGGCAGGTAACGTAACCCAAGCCAATGAGAATGATTCCTTTACTTTTGCTTGAATTATTGGGGAAGAAATTTCTTCCCACTAAAAATGTTAGATTTGTTAAATGTAAGCTTATAGATTTTATTGTCCATCTTTTCTACTACTGGGATGAATATACTTGAAAAAAAAAAGCCAGTGAAGTGGAAAACAAAACCGAGAGGTAGAAAGGAAAAATTAATATTTCTGAAGACCATGACTAAACTACTGGGTTAAACCAGCTGCAGCTAGTTTGTTCCAGAAATTTACAGGTATATGAGCCAATGCATTTCCTTATTCACTTAAACCAGGTAGATTTGTACTTTCATTCATAGGCACAAGGTTTTTAACTTTGTCATTTCCTCTTGGGTGAGGACATTGTCAGCTGTTTTCAGGAGGACTGCTCCTCCCTGCCCATGTCATGGAGCAGAGCAGCCTAAAAGGTGTCAGACTAACAGAATGATTGTGTTTTACACTCATCTAAATTTGTTTACAAGATATACTTGTGAGACCATAAGAACTATAAAACATGAATGTGGAACTCAAGCAAAATGTCCAGATTAAAGTATAAGTTTTGGAAGCATTGTCATAATAGGAAGTTAAGTTTAGACATTGAATGAGACAAACAGTAAGAAGAAATGCTTGGGCCTGGGCATAGATTATAGGAAGCTAATACTTAACAAGGAGCTAAAAGAGAAGAGCGAATGAAAATGAAAGAGACTGATCTGAGAGGTAAGAGAAAATTCAGGAGTGAACAATGAAGAAAAGGAAATAAGGATAGTCTGTGTGATTAAAAGTAGAGGAGAAATGACATGAGGCTATTGAATTTAGCATTTAGATAATTGAATTTGGCAACTTGAGGGAGCTAAAGACCTTTAAGAGAGGAGTTTTGTTAGAGGAAAAAAATGAAAAAAGATTTTAATGGTTGATGGGCACACAAGTGTATCAGTTAAATTTGGCTCAAATAAAAAATAATTTGTATATGCATAAAATCTTAAAGTATATTTCTTTTTCTGATGAATTTTTAATATTAGCAATGACTGCATTCTTCAATATCAACTTGAGATTAATTTCTGTGAACTTTGATTGCAAGACCTTAAAATATTAATTAGTAAATAATTCTTATTTATCTAAAAAATGTCTCAGCTTATCAGAAGTCATAAAATCAGAAAACAACTGAACTTCCATACAACCATTCTTACATATATTCTTGCATAGATAAACATGTATATAAAAGATCAACTAATTGAAATCAATATGGTATATGCACTGAACTATATTTTCTTAAAATGTTGTATATATTTTGAAACTAAAGTTTAAAACTTTAAATAACACAGTAGTCTCCCATTAGCCACAGTTTTGTTTTCCACAGTTTCAGTTACCCATGTTAACTGTGGTCTGAAAATATTAAATGGTAAATTCTAGAAGTAAACACTTTATACATCTTAAACTGTGCATCATTTTGAGCACCTTGATGAAATCTCACAATGTCCATCTTGGGATTTGACTTCCCTTTGTCTGGCATTGTCCATTATCACTTAGTAGCTGCCTTGGTTATCAGATCAGTTGTTGCAGTATTGTATGGCTGTGCTCAAGTAACTCTTATTTTACTTAATAATGGCCCCAAAGCACAAGTGTAATAATTTCTTATTTTACGTGTTCAGAAGTACTACAGCTGTAGTTCTAAAGTTTAAGGAATATGCATTTTCTTTCTTTGTGCTTAAAGTATGAATTAGTTCGCCTGGCTTCATTTTAGGTTCATTCAGTGACTACAGTTATGGGCTAAAATGATAATTTAGCAATTACCATGTTTTCTGCAGTTAAAAAAAATCTGTGTAATTTGAAGTTTAATTCAAATGGTTTGGGCATTTTTATCAAAGGCTGAATAATTGTTTTCAAAAGGTTAGTTGAGGTGTGAGGCTTAACAGAGACAAAAATCTGGCTGGGTGTGATGGTTCATGCCTGTAATCCCAGCACTTTGAGAGGTTGAAGTGGGTGGATCACCCAAAGTCAGGGGTTCAAGACCAGCCTGGCCAACATGGTGAAACCCATCTCTACTAAAAATACAAAAATTAGCTGAACATGGTAGCAGGTGTCTGTAATCCCAGCTACTTGGGAAGCTGAGGCAGAAGAATTGCTTGAAACTGGGAGGCAGAGGCTCCAGTGAGCCAAGATCACGCAGAGTGAGACTCTGTCTCAAAAAAAAAAAAAAGAAAAAAGAAAAAAAAAAAGAGAGACAAAGAGACAAAAATCTATTCCATGGATCCTTTTCTGTTTATCATATTGTTTAAAAAATCCTCAGTATCTTCAATGAATTACTTTGAGGCTGAAGTTATAATGACTCAAAAATTCATATCAACAGGGAGACATCACCATCACTACATATGCTCAATCAGCTTGATTCAATCACTGTACCCTCTTACTCTCTTTCTCTACTCCAAATTGGTTCTTGGTAAATAAGAAATGTGGAGGAGGGGAGAGAGGAGAAAGGGTAGAAGAGAAAAAGAAAAATAAGAGAGAGAAAGGGGGAGGAATATTGAAATAAATGGGAAGAACTCCTTTGATTTATGGGCATAATATTTTAGAGGGAAATGAAATAAATTCTAGATAAACTTTTTTCATTATTTTACTTCTTTCTTTAAGTCTTTTTATAGTCTTTCACTTTTATCACTTTCTCCAGTCACAATTCAACTTTGCTTCAATTACCTTAATACTTGTGTGTCTTTCCTTAATCCACATCATCTGTGTTACAGTTTCTTTTTGTTTGTTTTTTGTTTTTTAGAGATGGGTCTCACTATGCTGCCCAGGCTGGTCTCGAACTCTTGGCCTCAAGTGATTTTTCCACTTCAGTCTCCCAAGTAGTTGGGATTACAGGCTTGAACCAGTGTGCCTGGCTGTTTTGCAGTTTTTTTAAGTATGAAAATTTCTTTTCTAGAAGACCTGTCGTATAAGAGGTATTATGCCTCATTTATCTTTATAAATCCTGTGTACTTAAAACAATACTAACCACATAGGATGTGCCCATTAAATATTTGTTGGGCTAATAAATGAACTCATAAAGCTTTCTAGAGTTTTGGAGTCCACTGGAATTAGAAATATTTAAAGAATGGTAACAGGGCAATAAGGACTTCATTAATTTTCATTATAACAACAAACACAATAATAATTTTTCAGATCTTTTCAGTTGTCTTTTAATTATGTTATATTTAAATTTAAAACATTCACAGCATATCTTGCTTTTTCACTTCCTTATAATATTAATATATTGTTGATACAAATGAAACCTATTTGAGTACAAATAGGTTGTAAAAGCTGATACTTACAAAGTCAGTATCAACAGAGAATGTGTATAATCAAATTCTTTACCTTGAACAGTTTACAATCTACATATAATAAAGGAGACCAAGTAAATCACTATTTCTAACAACAATAGCAATCTTAAACCTAAAACAAAGACATATACTTCAGCAACAAGAGAGAAATGAAGGACAATAGATACACAGAGAAAAAGGCACAGTGAATTTATTTGCTTCACTTTTCCAGACTGTGTCTGGATACTAGTACCAACAACAGGAAGAAAAGAATCTGCTGGCCGGGCGCGGTGGCTCAAGCCTGTAATCCCAGCACTTTGGGAGGCCGAGGCGGGTGGATCACGAGGTCAAGAGATCGAGACCATCCTGGTCAACATAGTGAAACCCCGTCTCTACTAAAAATACAAAAAATTAGCTGGGCATGCTGGCGCGTGCCTGTAATCCCAGCTACTCAGGAGGCCGAGACGGGAGAATTGCCTGAGCCCAGGAGGCGGAGGTTGCGGTGAGCCGAGATCGCGCCATTGCACTCCAGCCTGGGTAACAAGAGCGAAACTCCGTCTCAAAAAAAAAAAGAAAAAAAAAAAAAAAAAAAGAAAAGAATCTGCTCTGGCTTGAATTTGTCCTGCCAAAAAGCATGTGGTGTAAACTTAATACCCAGAGATACAGTATTGGAAAGTGTGACCTTTAGGAGGTGATTAGGCCATGAGGACATGTCCTCATGAGTGGATTAATGCTGTCATCAAGGAGTGGATTCCTTATAAAAGAATGACTTTAGCCGCCCCCCTCTCTTTCACCCTCTCACCTTCCACCATGGAATGGTGCCCCAAGATACTGGCACCTTGATATTAGACTTCCAAGCCTCTAGAACTGTGAGCCTATACATTTCTGTTTTACTATAAATTATCAAGTCTGGTATTCTATAATAGCAGCACACACACACACACACAAAAAGACCTTTTTGAGGGTTGAATTTAATTCTAAACTATTTTGTTAAGCATTGTGGGGACAGGCACTAGCATAGGCTTTAATATAAATTCAACCCTAAAAACAAAGAAATAGAATTGAAATTATAGAAATAAACTTTTACATTTGTGGTTAATACCTTTTCCACCAGTATGCCAGGACAACTCAATGGGAGAAAGGATAGTCTTTTCAAAAAATAAGACAACATGCAAAAGAATGACAGTAAACTGCACACTTCACACCAAGTACAAAAATTAACCGAAAAATGGATCATAGACCCAAAGGTAAGAGCTAACACTATAAAACTCTTAGAAAAAGTAGGACTAAATTTTTGTGATGTTGAATTAGGTGACGGTTTCTTAGATATAAAACCAAAAGCACAAGTTGCCAGAAAAAACCCACAAAAAAATAAATTAGATTTTACCAAAATGAAAAGTATTGTGCTTCAAAGGAAACAATCTAGAAAGTGAAGACAACTCACAGAGAGAGGAAATCATAAATCTGAGAAGGGACTGGTATCCAGATATATAACAAACTGTTGCAGCTCAATAATAGGAAGACAAATAATCCAACTTAAATATGAAGAAGAGATTCAAACAAACATTTCTGCAAAGAAGATAAACAAGTGGCCAATAAATATATGAAAAGGTGCTCATTCACATTAGCCATTAAGGAAATGCAAATTAAAGCAACAGTGAGATACTACTTCACAACTACTACGATAAAGCTACGGTTTGAATACATCCCCTTCAAAATTCATATTGCAACTTAACTAACCCCTACTATGGTGGTATTCAGAGATTGGGCCTTTTAGGAAGTGATTAAGTCGTGATGGCTCTGCCCTCATGAATGGATTAGTGCCTTATAAAAGGGCTGGAAGGAACTACCGTAAGCTGTGTTTGTGCCCTTCTGTCTTCTTCCATTTGAAGATACCACCATGAGAAGACAGTGTCAGTGGAACAGGCCCTCACCAAACACTGAACTTACAAGTGCCCTGTTCTTGAACTTTGCAGCCTCCAGAACTATGAGAAATAAATTTCTATTGTTTAGATTCCTGAGTCTCAGGTATTTTGTTATAGCAGCATGAAGGAACCAAGACAGATAACTATATTAAGAAAGACAGACAATAACAAACGTTGACAAGAACATGAAGAAATTGGAATCATCATACAAGGCTGGATTTTAAAGTGGCTCAATCCCTTTGGAAAACATTTTGGTAGTTCCTCAGAATTGTATAGAGTTTCTAACAAATGCAACTAATTCCACTCCTTGGTAGAGACCCATGATTTAAAGTATATGTCCAAATAAAAACTTATATACAAATATTCACAGCAACATTATTCTAAATAGTCAAACAGTAGAAACAATCCAAAGGTCTATCAACTGATGAATAGGTAAACAAAATGTAGTATTTCTGTAAAATAAAATATTATTCAGCAGTGAAAAGGAATAAAGTACTGTTACCTCCTGAAATGCAGATGAAACTCGAAACTCACAAAAGGCAAATCTAAAGGGATAGGAAATGCATTAGGTTGCTAGGAGCTGGGGGAAGGTGGGAGTAGGGTGTGACTATAATGAGTATGTGTTTCTTTTTGGAGTGATAAAATGTTTAAAAATTAGATGTTGATGAATGCACAATTGTTAATCTACTATAACTTGCTGAATTGCACATTTAAAAATGGTTAATTTTATATGTCTATTATATCCCAATAAAGTTTTTCTTAAAAAAAAACTAAACTCAAAATAATAATAGTTCAAACTAAGATGTTTAAAATGTTTCTATGGTTATTGAGTAAAGCTCAATTTCTAGTTTAATAAATCTTACATGTAAAACAAAGGAACCAAAGAGATGATTTCTCAGCTTGTCTCTAGAAATACAATTTAGATTCATGATTCTATTTTATTTTGAAAGCTGAAAAAATGTACATATTCACTTGTAATCAGTATGTGTCTCTAATTGAAGTTCTCTGCCTCTTTGTCTCTCTGCTTATCTCTCCCTTGCTTCCTCTCTGCCCCCTCTCTCTTAATGTATTTCTTGATTTATTGAGAGTAAGAAGATTCAAAGCAGGGATAAAAGATATAAAATTCACTTTTTATACACCATGTAAAGCTCAGTACTTACTAAATAAATACAATTAAATTTTAATAATGTAGGCAGAGAAGTTCAAATGAAAACATAGATTTGCTCAGAAAATCTAGTTTCAGTAGATGACATTACTAAATTTTTATGTATTTAAAACAAAAAAGTAAAAACAATAAATTTACTTGTGTGCTCATATATGATCATTATTTGATTTGATCCCATTTCATAAATAGACCTCATCAACTATACAAAGCCACTAATAGTGATCCACTTAGCTATAAAAAGTGTTCTAACATCATCAAGTAAAAATATGTTTTAGGAAATGGGACTTTATTTTTACATTGGATTGTAAACTAAAACTTGATTAAAATAGATATATTTACTGAATGTGTCTCAGAGAAAATATTGAAAAGTATAAAATAAATAGTTTTAACCTCAAGAAAGTTTATGAGTTTCTCTCTAGTTCAGAAGAGTCTTGTCAAACCCCTGTTAATCCTTCAAGATCCACTATAGTCTTCTCTGAAATCATTTTTGCTACTTATAGGCAGACATGGTTAGGTGTATTGCATCTTTCATTAATAATTGTTTCAAACATTCATATAATTTATTTACATATCTGCCTGCCTCTCTGGGTCGTGAGCTCCAGGTTAGTGACCTTATCTTTCATTAATCCACTCATGTGACAAATATATATCAAATACCTACTACCATGTTGGGCACATGATAATAAAACTTTTAGTCAAATGGTACATAAAAAATAGGAATTGCAAGGTCACTAATTCAGCAATTTCTTCTCAGACTTGCAAGTGAAAATGTAATTTTTTTATTTTCTGCAAAAGACCCTATTTCAAAATATAAAGATCTCAATTTGTTCCAGCATAAATTTCTTCGGTTTGTTTTAGGGTTTTGTGT
The DNA here is from genome assembly GCF_048565385.1 of Saimiri boliviensis. Lineage (NCBI taxonomy): Eukaryota > Metazoa > Chordata > Mammalia > Primates > Cebidae > Saimiri > Saimiri boliviensis. The sequence continues at coordinate 82,530,210 of NC_133451.1, forward strand.
GTGTGTGTGTGTGTGTGTGTGTGTGTGTGTGTGCAAGTTTTTAGTTTTTTAGATTTCCTCATTTACCCTCTGCTCTAATTTAGGTGATTTCTGTTTTTTTGTTTTTGTTTTTGTTTTTGTTTTTTGAGACTCAAAAGTCCTTGTAGGAATAGGGGGAAATGGTTTTGAAGGCATATTGAATCACAGGAATCCTTGCCAGTTTTCTGTGAAGCATGGAGTCTTACAAGTCTTACCAACCCCTGACTAGCATCCACTGGGACGTGACCACTTCTGTATAGTGTTTTGAGACATTATGTTGGCACCTACTCTGAAATGGTTCTAGTCACTTCTCTCCAATGTTGAAATCCCAGAATGTTTCAGCCATGACCCTTCAGCCTTTGTTAGCTCATTGGTCATCTCAGTATTCTATATCTCAGATCATGGGAACACTGGATCCATATGTACAGGATATGGAAAGACAATATATTTATTTAGGCTTATCTAGTTCAGATCCTCCTTGGATTAACATTGGTTCTAGGCTAGCTTGGGTGCCGACTCAAGTGCTGGGCTTCTTACAGAGTCCTGAAGCTTCTGCAAAGCTATACCAGGGGAAGTAGGCCATCATCATTGACCTTGTTTCTTTAATTTCTTCAGAACTGGATCCTACCTGCAGTTGTATCCCTTCCTTTAACCCCAAGTCCATGATAACAAATGGGTTTTGCCAAGAAAAATCACCTAACCTATAAAGTATATGTTAAGTATATTAAATAGGCATTTATATACCACTGTGATAGGCTTTTAATAGCCCTACTGTTTAATCCTATACTTAGCATATAATTGGTGTGCAATAGATGAATTTTTAGCCTTAACATTTTTTAAAATTTTGAGATAATTTTAGACACACAGAAGAGCTGCAAAAAGTAGTACAAAGAGTTTATTTTATATATTTTTCACCCAGCTTATCCTTGTGCCAATGTCTTACACAGCCAAGGAATAAAATTATCAAACCTAGGAAATTAACCTTGGTATGATGCTATTAATAAAACTACAGAATTTATTCAGATTTCACCATTTTTTTTGCTACTTTATTATTTTTTGTTCCAGGATCCAATTTAAAACCTCACATTGTACATAGTTGCCTTATATACTTAGCTTTTTCCAGTCTGAGATGATTTCTGAGTCTTTCCTTGTCTTGTTTTTAATATCATTGAAGAGGAGTTACTTTCTATAACCTTGCTCCATTTAGGTTTGTTAGATGTTTTTACTGAATATATTAATGCATTATTAAGAAGAATAATGCATATCAATGTCATTTACCGCTGATGATACCCACTTCTGAATGCATCATATCAGAGGTAAATGATATTGATATGTCTTATTACTGATTATATTAATCTTGATCACTTGGCATCTTCCAGGTTTTTCCATTATAAAGTTGCTGTTTTTCTCTTTGTCATTACTAAATACTTTGTAATTGCAATCGATTGAGTGTTATGTTCCTTCCAAATTTATGTCCTGAAATTCTAACACCCAGGGTGATGGTATTTGGGAATGGGGTCTTTGGGAGGTGATTAGGTAATTTGGGTGGAAACCTAAAGAATGGGATTAGTGCTCTTGTAAAAGAGACTTCAGAGAGATTGCTTGCCTCTTCAGCCACTCAAGGTTACAGTGAGAAGGCAGCTTTCTGTGAGGAGGTGGGTCCTCGTCAGACACTGAATCTGCCAGTGTGTTGATCTTAGACTTACTGGCCTTCAGAACTGTAAAGAATACATTTCTGTTCTTTATAAGATGCTCAGTGTATAATCATTTGTTAATGCAATCCAAATGGACAGTGACTATGCAAACTCCAATTTCTGCTTAAATGTTTATCTATCAGTTTTAACATCCATCCCTGATCCTGCATGAGGCAATTATTACTGTGGTGTTCTAGCAGATTTTCTATTTTCATTATGCCTTTTAAGTTTTTAATTAGAAATTTTTGTAAGGATGGCTTGTCTCTTTCCCCCTACTTATTTATTTATTCAGTTATTTGTTTATATCAGAATGAATATTTATTTCATTATTTCAGTTACAATGCAATACTATCATTACTTCTTTTGTTTCTTAAACTGTCCTAATTTTGGGTGTTAGGATTTTCAAGTTCTCTCTTTTGTCCTTTGAATATGCTTTGATATTCTTTTTGCTTATTTTTAATCACTTTCTTACTCTCCAGTACCACACATTGCTCCAAGATCACTTGTATTTTTCCTGCCATAGCCCTAAAATGAATCAATTTTCCAAGAAACATAGTACCTTTTATGAGAGCATGATATTTAGAAATGAAGCTCTTTGCTACTGGGGTGATACTTCTAGCACCTTTTAATGAATACAGCTAGAGATATATGCATTACCTTCTCATGCCTACAAACTTGAAGCATGAGCATCATAATTTGCAGATATTTGAAAATCATGAGTTCATACTAAAACCTCCATCTCTAATTCAGTACAAATGGTTCATTCCAGCATCCACCCTTTCCTTATTTGTAACTTCTTCTTTTGACAGTGAGAAACTCAACTTTCATTATCTATACTGTATTTACTTATTAGCTTGATCCTACTAGAAAATATGATTACAGAATTCCTAACCCATACTCTTGTAAGAGACTATCAACTGTAGCAGGAATTAGCAACCTTTGGCTCACAAGCCACATCTGACCCTGTATTTGTTTTTATAAGTAAAGTGTTGTGAAAACAGCCACACTCATTTACTTACGTATTGTCTATGGCTGCTTCTGTGCTCCAACAGCAGGGTTGAGAAGTGCTAATAAAGACTATATAACCCACAAAGCCTAACATATTTACTATCTGGTTTTTTACTCGAAAGGTTTGCCAACCCCTACACTAGAGCACAGTGTTAGTGTACATTACTTTTGTCTTTAAAATATCCCATCACATAACTGCTTACCACAGTTACTTAGGTCATCCTTCTTCATCTCCTTTAGTGTGATTATGTAATCCATTTGTAATACGGCTAGATTTATTTGACAGTTTACATTCCAAACATCCTGTTTGATTTTTTAAAAAGGAACATGTGGTAAAAATTCACTCTTTGTGGCTTACATTTCTGCATGTTTGACAAATACAATGGGTCATGTATCTATGGTCACAGTTTCATACAGAAAAATTTTCTCCTTCCTCTAGTTCCCAGTTGTTGCTAATTTATATTCACCCCTCCCATCATTCCTCTACCACTGGCAACTACTAAGCTACTTTCTATCCCTATAGTTTTGCCTTTTCTGGAGTATTATATTAATGAAATTATACAAAATGAGCCTTTTAATGTCTGACTTCTTTAACTTAGCAAAGTGTATTTAAAACCCACACATGCTGTGCTAAAATATTTACTACCTGTTTCTTTACAGGAAAACATTTACTTAATCCTATTGTAAAGTACAGAAAGGAGTGGAAATGTGTGGATGACCTTGTTGATGATTTAATATAGAAAACAAAGAGGAAATGAAAAATTGTTTCATAATTTCAAATTTGGGTTACTGAGAGCACGTTTTGCCTTAATAAAATCAGGAAGCTCTATATTTGGGCTTTTCTCAAATGGCCAGATACCTTTGTACAATTTAGCACTATTTAAAGCTAAAATAATTAACAGTATGTAGTCATGAGTTTGCTAAGCAGCAAATCCCATAAAATATATCAGCTTTAAGTTTCGTTGCTGGGAAGTGGAAAGCACTCAGTGGTAAGAGTTGGGATGCAACCATAGAAGAAAGGGTTTTTATGTCATTTGGCCTGTATAATTTTCTCTAAGAAAAGGGTGGTTCAGAAAGCTCCTCATAAGGCAAGAATGGAAGTCATTTCATAATACTTTATTTTTTTCAGATAACATATTATGATGGTTAATTTTATGTGTCAGTTTGACTGGGCTGCAGGATATCCAGATAGCTAGAAAATGTTTCTGAGTATATCTGTGATGGTGGTTTTGGAGGGGCTTAGTATTTGGGTCAGTAGACCCAGTAAAGAAGATCTACTTTCAACAATATAGCCTGGCATCATGCAATCCATGGAGAGCCCATATCAAACCAAAAGGTAGGGGGAAAATGCTGTCTCTTGCTTCTTGCGATAGGACATCTGTCTGCTTATACCCTCCTGCATTGGAGCCTTGAGATGCTGGAACACCAGTGCCCTTCTACCTACTTCTTACCTTCTCAGGCTGTTGGCTCCAGACTGTGAGTTCCACCATCTGCTCTCTGGCTTCTTTGGCCTTGGCACTCAGTCTGAACTGCACCACCATCTTTCCTGGGTCTGAGGGCATGTTGTGGGACTTCTCAGCCTCTATAATCCAATTCTTATAAGAATTGGATAAGCCAATTCTTATGAATCTTTCTCTTATGTATCTATATGTATCCTATTGGTTCTGTTTCCTAATACACATGTTATTATTCTAAAATTTCAAATGGTAGAGAGAAAGTGAAAGTAACCTTACAATTTCACATTCTCAGGAATAACCACTATTAACCTGTTGGGTAATTTCTTTCAGAATTTCTTATGCATGTAGAGATAGAGTTAGAGATAGAGATATAACTGTGCCATAATATTCTCCCTTAGCTGCATTTTAAAATGATAATGTACAGTTTATACCTTTTAAAAGAGTACTTTCAGTTCTATTTTATCATTTTTTAATGACCACATAACATTCAATTATATAATTGTACTGTTATTTATATAACCAATCAATTTTTTCTTCTTTTTCTGAGGACAGGGTCTTGCTATGTTGCCCAGGTTGGTTCCAAACTCCTGGGCTCAAAAGGTCTCCTGCCTCAGCCTCCCAAAGTGTTTGGATGATAGGCACAAATCAGAATATCCGGCCCAGTTCACTTTTTATATCAATGTAGATAATGTCTTAACATAGGTAACAAACTTAATAATAGCTAAGTTTTCACTGTTAAAATAGCAAAGGACCATTTTTAACACAAATATTCATTCATAATTCCAGGACTATTTTCCTAATATAAAAAGTTAAAAAGATGACATTTTACATTTTGTGTTTTGAAAGAAGTTTTTATTAGTATTATCAGATATCTATAAATTCTTTTATAAAACTTAGTTTCATTTTCAATCATTTGGTACTTAGCAAATACTGCAATGTACCATTAATTATTAAATGTTTCATCTCAGTATAACAAACTGTAAAAACTATTTGAGACTACTATCTTTTAAACCTAATTCATGTCACCCAGATATTGATTCTATTGTGCTATAAGCTTCTTACAATCAATAAACATAGGAAATGGAAAACTCTAACATTTGTAATACATGACTCTCATTTTCCTACTATATGGTAAGTTTGTGGTAGTTTTGTGAGTAGTGCATTTCTATTTCTGAATTGTGACTATTTGGTTTTCCTTACTACAGTGAAAGACCTAGTCCTGGGTGTCCAATCTTCGGCTTCTCTGGGCCACACTGGAAGAATAATTGTCTTGGGCCACTGTATTAGTCAGGGTTCTCTACAGGGACAAAACTAATAAGATAGATATAGACATAAAGGGGAATTTATTAAGTATTAACTCACACAATCACAAGGTCCCACAATAGGCCATGTGCAAGCTAAGGAGCAAGGAATCCAGTCCAAGTCTCAAAACTGAAAAACTTGGAGTCTAATGTTTGAAGGCAGGAAGCACCCAGCATGGGAGAAAGAAGTAGGCTTGAAGGCTAGGCCAGTCTAGTCTTTTCACGTTTTTCTTCCTGCTTTATATTCTTGCCTTGCTGGCAGCTGATTAGATTGTGCCCATCTAGATTAAGGGTGGGTCTGCCTTTCCCAGCCCACTGATTCAAATGTTAATCTCCTTTGGCAACACCCTCACAAACACACCCAGGATCAATACTTTGCATTCTTCAATCCAGTCAAGTTGGCATTCAGTATTAACAATCACAGCCACACATAAAATACACTAACTATAGCTGATGAGCTAAAAAAAAAAAAAAGTCCACGCATAAACGTCATAATGTTTTAATGAAGTTTATGAATTGGGCCACATTCACAGCCATCCTGCCACATGCAGCCCATGGGCCACCACAGGTTGGACAAACTTGACATAGTCATTTATCTAGCTGCTTAATCCAGACATCTTTGGTTTTACTTCTTAATGTTTCTGGGACTTATCCACATATCTCTATTCCCAGTATTACTTTTAGTACATTCCATTTTCCCAGAGGACTCCAACAGCTTCCTAATTATTCTACCTCTCTCTGACTATGCCCTAATCCAAACATCCACTTTATTATGGCTAGAGACCTAGATAAAAGAGAAATTTGACACTGGATTCTGGCTCCTGCTTATCTCTCAGCCTCATCCCAACTTTTTTTTCCTATACTCCATATTCAAGACATTCCAAAACAGTACTAAAACTAAAACTCTAAATATACAATATTTTTGGCCCTTCTACATTATAGTTTAAGGCCTGGAATTTTAGAAGGGTTTTGAGGGGCCTAACAACAAGTTATCCTCCCCTTCTGCTTCTGCAATAAGGTCCCCTAGCCAAATAACCCTCCTATCATGGGGACCAGGCACAATCCCTGTGTTTCCTGGCTTTACTTTTGTGCCAGCTCACAAAATAAATTATTCAAAGAAGCCACTCACATCCTTCCATAAGAAGCAGGGTTCACCCTACCCTCTTGCTATTACAAAGCCCCCACAGCCCCTGCTTGTTCATCTATTCCCAAGTGAACTTTCGCATAGTCCTCCATGTTTTGGGATGTCCTTCTCCCCTGGGCTCTGAGTATATGTGATTAATAAACTCTAATCAATCTCATCTGTACAATGGCAGGTGTTATGTTTTTAGCCATTTCCCAAACCCTATCGCAAGAATCCCTTCCTCACCAACAAAATGAACAAGAGGTGAATAAATGGATATGTTATATTTCCTATGTTTTGGAAGGAAGTTCCCATTTATCTTGCTAAATTATAGTCACCTATTGGGACTCAGTATTGAAATGGCATGCCTTGCCTCTTTTAACAATCCAATGTCTGCAATTTAATTAAATTAAAGTCTTTTAAAAATGCCCCTGACACACTGCTTCAAATTGAGAAACCTTTAGCAGGAGAGGAGAGTGTGAATACTTCTCCATTTTTTTGTTCTGATCCATCTTGACATCATTTGGCCCACAAGGCTGCCCCTGTAACTTCCTGGATTGGTTCTAGAGGGAGAAAAGGAGACATGAAAAACATTTTAGTTGACAGGGGCAGATATAATTGGGTATTTGTGTCCTCCGAGTATGGCTGATTCCCAGGGCTCCTTTTTCTCCTGGAATATTTTTGTTGATTCCTTAGGTACTCTACCTTTGAAAAAACATCAAAATTCAGTTTTTTTGTGTGGAGAATGTTTCTGTGATCGTTATTCCCCTCATTCCTCCATCTCCCAGAAGTTTCCCCATTGAACAAGGTATCTACAGCCTCTTCTTGCTAAAGGCTCCTCCTTCCTGGTGGCAAATGCTCTTGGAGAGGAGTGTCCCATTAAAAGGGCATGTCAGGCTCTTTCCTATAAAGCCCACATCTCAACATAAAAATTACACCTTTCTGACTAACCACTGATGGAAAATATAGCCTTCTCTCTTTACAGATCTGGGTATAAACTTCCACTTCTGAATTCTCAGATGTGAGGCAAACACCAAATGTTTATATCTCTAAACTTTAGTGGACAAATATCAAATTATCTGGGCAGCACCTTGGAATATACACTTAGTAGCTGTAAGGTGAGGAACAAGAACTTGTTCCTTAGCCACATAATAGAGGTAGGTAAATGCCGCTGCATTTGGACAACTTATTTTAAAGAAATTCTCTCTTTACTTAGGTTTCTTCAACTTTTTACAACTTGCAAACATTTGAATGTGTCGCAAATTTCATATGTTGGAAACTTAATCCCCAAATTCATATGTTGATTGGAAGTGGGACCTTTGGGAGGCAATTAGAATTAGATAAGGTCATCAGGGTGAGGCCTTCATTATGGGGCTGGTGACTATAAGAAGAGGAGGAGAGACCTGAGCTGACACACATGCTCTTGCCCTCTCACCATGTGATGACCTCCATCATGCTATGACACTGAAAAAAGACCCTCACCAGATGCCAGCACAATGCCCTTGGACTTCCTGGCTTCTAGACCTGTAAGAAATAAATTTTATTTTTTAACCCAGGAGGCAGAGGTTGCAGTGAGCCAAGATGGCATCATTGCACTCCAGCCTGGGTGACAGGAAGAGACCCTGTCTCAAAAAAATAAATTAAATAAATAAATAAGTAAATAGCCTAATCAGTGGTATTCCATTACAACCTGCATAGAATACAAAGACATATTTTCAAATCAGGGAATGAGTCAGTAAGTGCAAAAATATTTTTGACTAACTACTTTGCAGCCCTACATAGATGATTTAGCAAGATACTTTGAAATGGAGGGCAGCTGGCATGTATGGTTCTGTTTTCCTTTTGGGCCTGGCATGAAACTAAATCATATGAAGTCTCATTTTAACAACCTGTTATATTTTGTACCTAAATTTTATTTTCTACAACACTAATTTATATCCTTAACAATCTGAATAGACCTTTTTCTATTAAAAAAGTTAATTGCCAATGTACTTGCTACATTAACCAAAGATTTTGAAGAAAAATCAATAATTTAGTTAAAACTGTGTTGAGTATGTATTTTCTAAGCTTATTCATATTAGAAACTGCAAGATTTTATGTTGAATCATATGTCCCATCATCATTTCAAAATAAATAACCATTTTAATAGTATTAGTGATGGGTCTTTAAAATAGGTCACATCTTGTTTGGCATTTTAATTCCTCATGTGTTGATGGCAACATCAAAGGCAAGTTTCTCTCTTTTATCATAAATGATTTTGTTTGGATTCTCTGAATCTCAAATGAGGTCATGATGAACATTAGGAGTTCGGAGGAGGTCTCTCAAGCTCCTGAGGTTGTATGAAATGTTTGTGTGTAAAAGTATAAATTATTACAGTGCAACTTAATCCTAGAAGGACAGTGCCTCAAGACAATTTAAGAAATCAACATATATTTTGGTGAAAGGAAGCTGAGTACTGTGAAACAAACATGCTAATAAACAAAAACCTAGCACTAATTGTATATCAATTTTTTTGTGTTTATGCATTAATATTCACGTTCTACAAAGGATTTGACTTGATTTACAGAAATACATTGGGTAAAATAAGATTTTTTTTAAAAAAGACTCAGTTTGAACATGAAAACATATAGTCAAAATTTTCTTCACTTTAAAGAAATCACAAGAAGGCAATAAGAAGAAAATTGAACACAAATCACTTCTTTGGTAAGACCAGCTGACAGATAAACCCCAGACTCAAAAATAGTTGGAAAGCATTCCAGAAACAATGAAGTTCAAACAGCAGGACTGGAATCAATGAGAACTACAAAATAATATGAATTTTTCAATAATCTCAAAGAGGAAAAGTATATCTAAGTGTGATCCAAAACAGAATATGTTTAAAAGATTAATTTTAAATATATTTAAACGATAATTAAAAGATATAAATTCAACTGCATAAAACAGCGATAATAATGATGATATTGATAAAATTCTGGAAGGTAAATATCTTGAAGAAAAGTGATCAACTGGAAAAAATATGTGCAGCTTTTACGTTCAAAGTGTAGTTTTCCTAATATAAAAAGAACTCTAAAAACTCATTAAGTAAAAGATCATCAATCCAATAGAAAAGGGCAAATAATATGAATTAGCAGAAAATAAAAATGGATCTGAATCACAAAAAAGCTGCCTGACTTTGCTTACAATAGGAGAATACTATCACTGTGATACTGTTCCTCACCAGTCAAATTGGCAAATATAATAAAAATGTAGCACATCAGTGTGGGAATGTAAATTGAGAATACTCATATAAAGTACCTTTTGGAAGAAAACCTTCAAAATAAAAAAATATTTTACATGTGTAAAATAATAATGTATTTATAAGATTATTCATTACATAACTTTGAAATGGCAAAAGGTTGAAAACCATTCTAATGTTATTAGTACAAGTCTCATTAAATAAATTACGGAACAGCCAAATTTTGGTACAGCATTCTGAAACTGGAATATTAAGCATTTACAAATAAAATGTAGAAGATTTTTATGTTCTTATATGTACTACATTACATATATTGTTAAAAGGAACTAGCAAAGGGTAGAATCATGTGTATGGCTTACTCCATTTCTACAAAAAAGAAGAAAATAAAAAGTATACACATGGTGGCCTTAGAAAATCACTGAAAGAATAAAAAAGAAATTGATAATTTTTTTTCTCAATGGAGTGGGGATATGAGTAGCTGAAGGATAGAAGAGTGAAGATAACTTTTCACGTATACATTTTATATCATTTGAACCACTCAAAATTTGTATTATATTTGTACTTATATATTTAAATAAATAAAGGCAAAATCAAGCAACAATAGTGACAATATGTACACTTATGATCTTGCACAATTATTTAATAATATGCCTCTCTGATCTGGGCCTCCTGATGGCCAGTGCAAATGAAGGTATAAAATCAATTTCTAAGTTTGTTTTATCCACAATACAGAGGGAAGATTTCCTAGTCTTGAAAGCCTAAGGAAAAAAATTAATGGCAATACCATTCAGGACATAGGCACAGGCAATTTCATGATGAAAGTGCCAAAAGCAATTGCAACAATAGCAAAAAATGACAAAAGGGATCTAATTAAATGAAAGAGCTTCTGCACAGCAAAAGAAACTATCATTAGAGTGAAGACAACCTATGAAATGGGAGAAAATTTTTGCAATCAATCCATCTGACAAAGGTCTAGTATCCAGAGTCTACAAGGAACTTAAACAGATTAACAAGAAAAAAACAAAAAACCTTATTAAAAAGTGAGCAAAGGATATTAAGGAACATTTCCTAAAAGAAGGCATTCGTGTGGCCAATAAAAGTATGAAAAAGAGCTCAACATCACTGATCATCAGAGAAGTGCAGATCAAAACCACAATTAGATACCATCTCAAGTCAGTCAGAATGGCATTATTAAAAAGTCAAGAAATAACAGATGCTGGCAACGTTGTGGAGAGAAGGGAATGCTTTCACATTGTTGGTGGGAGTGTAAATTAGTTCAACCATTTTGGAAGACAGTGTGACAATCCCTCAAGGACCTAGAACTAGAAATACCATTTGACCTACCAATCTTATTACTGGGTATATACCCAAAGGTATAGGAATCATTCAATTATAAAGATACATGCACGTGTATGTTCATTATAGCACTACTCACAATAGCAAAGACATGGAATCAACCTAATTGCCCATCAATGATAGACTGGATAAAGAAAATGTGGTACATATACATCATGGAATACTATGCTGTCATAACAAGGAATGAGATCATTTCCTTCTAAGGAACATGGATGAAGCCAGAAGCCACCATCCTCAGCAAACTGACAGGAACAGAAAATCAAACACCGAATATGCTCACTCATAAGTGGGAGCTGAACAATGAGAACACATGGATGCAGGGAGGAAAACAACACACTATGGGGCCTGTCGGTGGGGCTGGGGAAAGGAGAGCATCAGGACAAATAGCTAATGCATGTGGGGCTTAATACCTAGATGATGGGTTGATAGGTGCAGCAAACCACCATGACACACATTTACCTATGTAACAAACCTGCACGTTCTGCATTTGTATCCCAGAACCTAAAATAAAATAAAAATAAATAAAAAAGAATATGTGGTACTACATTATGGAATGCCATACAGCCATAAAAAGCAATGAGATCACGTCCTTTGCAGGGACATGAATGGAGCTGCAAGCCGTTATCCTTAGCAAACTAAAACAGAAAAAGAAATCCAAATGCCATATGTTTTCCCTTATAATTGGGAACTGAATGATAAGAAAACATGGACACATGGGGGGAAACAACACACACTGGAGCCTGTTGTAGGAGAGAGAGGGGAGGGAGAGTATCATGAAGAATAGCCAATGGATGCTGGGCTTAATACCTAGGCGATGGGTTGATAGGTGCAGCAGACCACCGCGGCACACGTTTACCTATGTAACAAACCGGCACATCCTGCACTTGTACCCTGGAACTTAAAAGTTGGAAAAAAAAAAAAAAAGAAAGAAAGAAAAGAAAAGAGCAAGAATGAAGAGACAGGGAATATAAAATAGGCAAGAAAAATAGAAAACACTGAATAAGTTGATAAATTTAAATGAAAGCATATTATTCTTTACATTAAATCAAATGATTTCAGAAAGGCATTTAAATTTAAAAATATAAAAATAATAAAATCATATTTTAAAAACATACTTTTCAGAAAAATTTCAGTAACATGGTATTAGGGACAGATATCACTAAAAAAATTATGTAAGAACATGGATATGCACCAAGAATATTTATTCTACTTATATTATCTTTCTTTCTTTTTTTTTTTTTTTTTTGAGACGGAGTTTCGCTCTTGTTACCCAGGCTGGAGTGCAATAGCGCGATCTCGGCTCTCCACCTCCTGGGTTCAGGCAATTCTCCTGCCTCAGCCTCCTGAGTAGCTGGGATTACAGGCACGCGCCACCATGCCCAGCTAATTTTTTTGTATTTTTTAGTAGAGATGGGGTTTCACCATGTTGGCCAGGATGGTCTCGATCTCTTGACCTTGTGATCCACCCGCCTCAGCCTCCCAAAGTGCTGGGATTACAGGCGTGAGCCACCGCGCCCGGCCCACTTATATTATCTTTTAAGGTTCAGAAAGTAAAATGAATGTAAAGAAGTTTCAGACATTTTCAGTTGTACAGATATGTATTTTTCTTTTTAGAAAACAGTTTCAGTTGTACAGATATGTATTTTTCTTTTTAGACAAAATTTAACTTTTTTTTGAGGAGCACTATGTAAAAAATATTTTTTCAGTCTCAAAGCTGTCCTGATTGGTCAACAAATTACATGACCACTCTTCTTAAATCATCTTACTTAGGTGCAGCCAACTCTGTCAGTAGATGGCAGTCCTGACAATGCTATCTAAGGGAGAGTAAAGCAGGTGGGAACACCAGGTCAGGGCAAGTGGACCAGGCTGAAATTATGGAGAGAACTGTGACTTATTCGTGGTCATTTTACCTACTTACTGTAGACTTGTGCAGAGCCCAAATGTGAAAAATCTTTATCATTCCTTTTACTAGTTGAAATTGTCCTATTTTCCTTGAGACCATGAACCAAAAAGAAGACATGGTGATTTAATTCTACAATAAGCTGAGGTTAGTAGAAGAATAATGATAAATGATTTTAAAAATTTATGAACTCATAAACTGAAACTTCAAGATTGTGTTTGTTTAAGCTAGTGTTTAAAACCCAAAACTTGATATAGTGGAAAAACTGTTAGTTATTGCTAGAATTACGATGAAAATTAAATTCTAGGCAGAATCTCAAGTAGCGTGTATATTTATTATTTGCAGTTGAATTATCAACTGAATTTAATTAGCTTTGAATATTTTGGGGCTTATGTATTATGCATTTCAAACCTGTTGCTTATGTATTTTATTGGCAGGTCACAGAAAGGATTATTTCAAACTTGAAGGGAAATGACTCAGGGTTTTTGGAAGGTGGGTGAGAATGACTAAGTCTGGGTGAAGTTTCCTCCTATCTTTTTGCCTTTTTCTATGCCATTATTTTCCCACTTTTTATAGTCGGGGGAGATGACAGAGGGATTCCCAGGATACTCCTTTACTTACAACAAGTGATAAAGGAAATTCAAGGACTGAATCTGATAAAATGTATTGGGGGAAGAAATGTAAAGTATTTAAAAATTGATAATAAGTGTAAGAAGTAATTTCTGAGGACAAAATGCTGGTTGTTTAACAGGGGTCCCCGATTCCCAGGCCATGCACTGGTACCAGTTTGTGGCCTGTTAGGAGCTGGGTAGCACAGCAGGAGGTGAGTGGCAGGTGAGTGAGCATTACCGCCTGAGCTCTACCTCCCGTCAGATCGGCCTTGGCATTAGATTCTCACGGAAGAGTGAACCCTATTGTGAACTGCGCGTGTGAGGGTTTAGGTGGCACACTCATTATGAGAACCTAATGCCTGAGGATCTGAGGTGGATCAGTTTCATCTTCAAACCATCCCCCTTGGCCTATGGAAAATTGTCTCCCATGAGACCAGTCCCTGATGCCAGAAAGGTTGGGGATAACTGGTCTATAATTTATAATATTTAGAGAAATTGGGGAAAACAAAGATTTTCCAGAATCAAAAGTGTAAATTGATCCAGTGTAAAAGATTGATAGCAAACAACTGTCCCAAAAGCCTTAATTTAAGGCCAGTAGGAAATCAACAGAATGAGAAGAATGAGGCTAAGGTAAACCCAACCCAGGAAAATAGCTCTGAGAAGATGCTAAAAGGAATTTGACTTGAGAGGCAGATACGAAAATACTTCTCTGCCATGATCTAAGGATCTGAAATAAGCAACTCAATTTCCCTGGCAAAAAGGGTCAGTCTCCTTAGTTTGCAATTCAATGCCCTTTATGAGATGGCCCAAGCTCTGTTTGTTTACCAGTCACTGCTTTCATAGCCAGTGTGTAGACCTATGGGCCGCTTTTGTCTGTGCCTTCCTGCTGCCATGGTGACATGGCTTTTGAATTTCTCTTTACTTGGATTACCTACACTACCACTTTGAAAATAAACACACCCCTCATATTTGACAAAATGGATCAGTCTGTCCATACATTTTCTTCTGATTCCCTCAACTGGAAGTACTCTTGCTTTCTAAATCCTAAATTCATGCTGTGTATCTCATCTGGTCACTTAGTGCAGTCTGTTCTCTTTTCAACTGTTGATGCATCCGTTTACTAGGCTGTAAACCCTTAAGAGATAGCACGTATTTTGTTGTTCATAGGTTGGCCAATCTTGCTGATATTCACAGAATAATTAAGATTAATCACCATATATAATTATGCTTGCATAATTATTAAATACATAATTACTAAATCACATAATTATAAAAATTAGGTGTGTATATATGTATTTATTAATATGGATTATTCCTTTCAAGCATATTATTTGGTCTCAGGGTCATTTAAATAAAAGGATACTGAGGACTGAAAAGGAAGTCACAATAGGAAAGGAATTGCTCAATAGTTTGATCTGTTCATGTAACATTACATGAAACTCTAGTTTTGTTTATTTCAACCATATATGGTTTTTCTGCTACCATGAACTTTGAAATGGCTGTCTTTCTACTGGATTACAATGCATAGATTAGAAGAAGAAGCATTTTTGTTTGTTTGAACTGGTATTTTAGGGTCAGGGATACACGTGCATATAGGTGTTTTGTCTGTCACTGAGTTTTGGTATGCAGATTATGTTTTCACCGTTTTTCTGATCCTCTCCCTCCTCTCACTCCCCATCCTCAGGCAGGCCCCAGTGTCCATGGTTTCCCTTTTTCTGTGTCTGTGTGTTCTCAATGTTCAGCTCCCACTTATATGTGAAAACCTGTGATATTTGGTTTTCTGTTCCTGTGTTAGTTCACTTAGGAAAATGGCCTCTGACTCCATCCATGATGCTGTAAAAGATATAATATCATTCTTTTTGATGGCTCCATAGTATTCTATTGTGCATATGTACCACATTTTCTTTATCCACATACCATGGATAAGCATTTAGGTTGATTCCATGTCTTTGCTATGCCTATCAAACTACCAATGCATTCTTCACAGAATTAGAAAAAACTGTTTGTTTTTTAAGAACTGGAGAGCCATGGTCAGTATGGAGAAGTAACTTCTCACCTGTTAACAGTCGTGGGTAACACTAGACTGTTTTACAGAATTTGAAATATTCCTATTTTGAACTTTTCTTTGAAGCTAGATGATTTTATCACATTACATGGGTAAAACTGTCTTGCAGAATACCTGCAAATAATGAATACTCAATTAAAAATTGTTTGCTTTGTTGTTGACTTACCATATGCCTCAGATAATTTCCTAGTTATAATCATGAGCTAGGAAATGAAGTATGTAAACGTTTTCCAAACTATCAGGTGTGGAACAGAGCCAAAGGATTGAGGTAGAGCATAATTAGGAGTGTGTATAAATGATGCCTATTTCTTGGTGCATACCAAATAATTATGCTTATTTTTTACAGCTAGAATAGGAACTGGAAAGTAAACAACCTACCAAGAGCTTCGATTTCCTTTAAAGTTCAAGTTCTATTGTAAATGTTACTATTATAATATTGAGGACATTTTAATCATCTCCCAGAAGTAGTTGTCTTTAAATATAAAAGATTGTCCTTAAATATCCAATTTTAATATCATTCCTAATATTAGACCAGAATTTTAGCAAAGTTACTAAATTGAAATGTAATATTTAAACTATTTGCCAGAACATTAAGTTAGGATTTCACAGTTCAGGTCAATATTCCTATGACACAATGAATATGGAAATTATTTAAATATCCTTACTTTTTTTTTTCTTTTTTTAAATTGTACTTTAGGTTCTGGGGTACATGTGCAGATCATGCAGGATTGCTGCATAGGTACACACATGACAGTGTGGTTTGCTGCCTCCATCCCCCAGTCACCAATAATATCTGGCATTTCTCCCCATGTTATCCCTTCCCCAACCTCCCCACCCCTGCTCTGCCCCTCCCTTGGCCCCCCCAACAGACCTCAGTGTGTGATGCTCCCCTCCCTGTGTCTCTGTGTTCTCATTGTTCAACATCTGCCTATGAGTAAGAACATGTGGAGTTTGATTTTCTGTTCTCGTGTCAGTTTGCTGAGAATTATGGTTTCCAGATTCATCCGTGTCCCTACAAAGGACACAAACTCACTGTTTTTTATGGCTGCATAGTAGCCCAGGTTGTATATGTGCCACATTTTCCCTTTCCAGTCTATCATGGTTGGGCATTTGGGTTGGTTCCAAGTCTTTGCTATTGTAAACAGTGCCGCTATGAACATTTGTGTGCATGTGTCTATATAACAGAATGATTTATAATCCTTTGGGTATATAAATGAGATTGCTTGGTCAAATGGAATTTCTATTTCTAGGTCCTTGAGAAAGCACCACATTGTCTTCCACAATGGTTGAACTAGTTTACGCTCCCACCAACAGTGTAAAAGTGTTCCTATTTCTCCACATCTTCTCCAGCATCTGTTGTCTCCAGATTTTTTAATGATCGCCATTCTAACTGGCTTGAGGTGGTATCTCACTGTGGTTTCGATTTGCATTTCTCTAATAATCAGTGATGATGAGCATTTTTTCACGTGTTTTTTGACCTCATATACGTCTTCTTTTGCAAAGTGTCTGTTCATATCATTTGCCCACTTTTGGATGGGTTTGTTTTTTCTTGTAAATCTGTTTTAGTTCTTTGCAGATTCCAGATATTAGCCTTTTGTCAGATGGGTAGATTGCAAAAATTTTTTCCCACTCTGTTGGTTGCCAGTTCACTCTAATGATTGTTTCTTTTGCTGTACAGAAGCTCTGGAGTTTAATTAGGTCCCAGTTGTCTATTTTGGCTTTTGTTGCCAATGCTTTTGGTGTTTTAGTCATGAAGTCCTTGCCTACGCCTATGTCCCGAATGGATTTGCCTAGGTTTTCTTCTAGGGTTTTTATGCTGTTAGGTCTATGTTTAAGTCTTTAATCCATCTAGAGTTAATTTCAGTGTAAGGCATCAGGAAGGGGTGCAGTTTCTGCTTTCTGCACATGGCTAGCCAGTTTTCCTAACACCATATATTAAACAGGGAATCCTTTCCCCATTGCTTGTTTTTGTCATGTTTGTTAAAGATCAGATGGTTGTAGATGTGTGATGTTGCCTCCAAGGCCTCTGTTTTGTTCTTTTGTTCTACATCTCTGTTTTGGTACCAGTACCATGCTGTTTTGATTACTGTAGCCTTGTAGTATAGTTTGAAATCAGGTAGCATGATGTCTCCATGCTACCTGATTTCAAACTATACTACAAGGCTACAGTATCAACCTAAATGCTTATCCATGCTTTGTTCTTTTTGCTTAGGATTGTCTTGGCTATGTGGACTCTTTTTTGGTTCCATACGAAGTTTGAGGTGGTTTTTTCCAGTTCTGTGAAGAAGGTCATTGGTAGCTTGATGGGGTTAGCGTTGAATCTATAAATTATTTTGGACAGTATGGCCATTTTCACAATATTGATTCTTCCTAACCATGAGCATGGAATGTTTCTCCATCTATTTGTGTCCTCTCTTATTTCATTGAGCTGTGGTTTGTAGTTCTCCTTGAAGGGCTCCTTTACATCCTTTGTTAGTTGTATTCCTAGGTATTTTATTCTCTTTGTAGCAATTGTGAATGGGAGTTTGCTTTTGATTTGGCTCTCTGTTAGTCTGTTATTGGTGTATAGAAATCCTTGTGATTTCTGCACATTGATTTTGTATCCTGAGACTTTGCTGAAGTTGCTTATCAATTTCAGGAGATTTTGGGCTGAGATGATAGGGTCTTCTAAATATACAATCATGTCATCTACAGATAGAGATAATTTGACTTCCTCCTTTCCTAATTGAATACCCTTTATTTTTTTTTCTTGCCTAAATGCACTGGCTAGAACTTCCAGTACTATATTGAATAGAAGTGATGAGAGAGGGCATCCTTGTCTAATGCTGGATTTCAAAGGGAATGCTTCCAGTTGTTGCCCATTCAGTATGATGGGCATATTATTTTGAGATATGTTCCTTCTATACCTAGTTTATTGAGAGTTTTTAGCATAAAGGGACGTTAAATTTTGTTGAAGGTCTTCTCTGCATCTATTGAGATAATTGCATGGTTTTTGTTTTTGGTTCTGTTCATGTGGTGGATTATGTTTATAGATTTCCGTATGTCGAACCAGCCTTGCTTCCCCAGGATGAAGTCTACTTGATTGTGATGGATAAACTTTTTGATGTGCTGTTGCAACTAGTTTGCCAATATTTTATTGAAGATTTTTGCATCTATGTTCATCATGGATATTGGCCTGAAGTTTTCTTTTCTTGTAGAGTCCCTGCCAGGTTTTGGTATCAGGATGATGTTGGTCTCATAAAATGATCTGGGAAGGATTCTCTCTTTTTGTATTGTTTGGAATAGTTTTAGAAGGAATGGTACCAGCTCTTCTTTGTATGTCTGCTAGAATTCAGATGTGAACCTATCTGGACCTGGACTTTTTTTGGTTGGTAGGCTATTAATTGCTGCCTCAACTTCAGCCCTTGTTATCGGTCTGCTCAAAGTTTCAACTTCTTCCTGGTTTAGGCTTGGGAGAGTACAAATGTCCAGCAAGTTATCCATTTCTTCCAGGTTTCCTGGTTTATGTGCATAGAGTTGTTTATAGCAATCTCTGATGGTAGTTTGTATTTCTGTGGAATCGATGCTTATATCCCACTTTTCATTTTTTATTGCATCTATTTGATTCTTCTCCCTTTTCGTTTTTATTAATCTGGCTAGTGGTCTATTTTGTTGATATTTTCAAAGAACCAGCTCCTGGATTTATTGATTTTTTGAAGGGCTTTCTGTGTCTCTATCTCCTTCAGTTCTTCTCTGATCTTAGTTATTTCTTGTCTTCTGCTAGCTTTGGAGTTTTTTTGATCTTCCTCCTCTAGTTCTTTCAATTTTGATGATAGGGCGTAGATTTTAGATCTTTCCTCACTGCTCATGTGGGCATTTATTGCTATAAATTTCCCTCTAGACACCGCTTTAAATGTGTCCCAGAGATTCTGGTACATTGTGCCTTTGTTCTCGTTGGTTTCAAAGAACATCTTTATTTCTGCCTTCATTTCATCTTTTATCCAGTCGACATTCAGGAGCAGGTTGTTCAATTTCCATGAAGTTGTGCGGTTCTCAGTTAGTTTCTTAATTCTGAGTTCTAATTTGATTGCCCTGTGGTCTGAGAGACTGTTTCTTATGATTTCCCTTCTTTTGCATTTGCTGAGGAGTGATTTACTTTCGATTATGTGGTCAATTTTAGAGTAGGTGTGACGTGGTGCTGAGAAGAATGTGTATTCTTGGAGTGGATTTTTCTATAGATTTGGGGTGGAGATTTCTATAGATATCTATTAGGTCCACTTGGTCCAGTTGAAATGGCCGCCCAGATTTGTGTGAACTTCTGTGTGCCTACCCATGGCATCAGCCATGCTGAAAACTCATGGCACTTTTTGGCCTGGGAATCTCCTGGTCTGTGGGCAGTGAAAAGTTGTTTGGAAATGCGGTGAGCACTCACCCTCTGCATTGTTCTTTTTGGGAACTGCACTCCTGAGCTGTTCCTATTTGGCCATCTTGGATCGCCCCAAATATCCTTACTTTTAAAAATGAGGACTATTTATATATTTTATATATATAATATCAGAAAAGTTATAGCATTGTAAATACAAAAAAGAAAAAGAAAAAGAAATAACATCTAGGTACTCTCCGAGCAGCTCAATCATCATTCCTAGAATTGACTCCACAGCATTTTCCCCTTTGTACAGTAGATGTCACTAAAAGTTAAAGATGTCTGAGTAATAGATGCTCTTGGTACAAAGGAGAAATGTTTAACTATTATTTGAATCTAATCATGAAAAACTCTAGGGGGGAAACATGCTTTTTCATAATCAAGTCACCCTGATGCCTTTATTTTCCTATTGGACATATTCAACCCTCCTGAAAAGACAATGTATTTTATTTGTTTTTACTACTCTTTTTCTGTCACACCTTGGAATTCCAGTTATGATTTTTATATACCGTCTGCAAGCTCTAAGAATTAAAAATATATCATTCATTAAAGGTAAACCAGCTAATTTCTATACACTGCTGAGATTCTCGGGTGAAAGGTGTTATGTGAAATGCATTCCTAATTGCAATATGCTCCAAATGATTGTAATTTTCTTGTAAACAGGAGCATAAGACTCTCCACATACTATCAATAATGCCAACATCATTACATTAGAATATTACATCTAATAGTCAATTAAGGGTTGCTGAGAGCTGCCTTTCTCACTAGAAGGCACAGAAAGAAGATAGGGGCCTCCTAGTGCTTTATCAACTTACTGAAGACTGACTGATTGCAGCCTTACACTGATGGTTTGATCCCAAAACAACAGGTGCAAAATATCTCAACCCCTGAGACTAAGATAAGAAAATGCAGGGGTGAGAGGATCCTATCTCCCTAGCTCTGCAACCACATACGTTGAAATCAAATTCAGTTGCCACAGCCCTAGGCCTCCTAGAAAAAATTGAGCTATCAACAAATTAGGGAGCTCTGGGGGGTTCCCATATGGGTCCACTCAGAAGACTCCTCAGATCACAGTCATTTCTCCACCAGCTTTGAGTCCCAAATGTTCTAATACAGACATCATCAGCTCAAATGCCTCTGGGATCCAGGCAAGTAGCATAAATATCTGAATTGGTCTAGACTGCTAACTCCACCATAAAATATTTCAGTTCAAACTTTACCAAAGCTATTTCCACACAAAAATCTGTAACCCAGATTTCCCCAGGCCCTTAACTTTTGACCCCTGCTCTAATTGACTCTAGCTTTTAAGGAAGCAGCCAAAGCATTCTGCAGGCAGACTGAGCTTGCATTCTAATGAAATTCCCGTGGCAATTTTTTCATATAACCATATATGTAAATTATAAAGGATATAGAGGAGAGTTCTCGTATCAGTTTTACTTTCTCCTAAAACCTTAGAGATGGTATCTACTTAGAACAGCTGTAGTTCCATCTGTGTTGCCTTCGACCTGTGTCAGACCTCAGTTCCTAGTTCTGGAATCCAAAACAGTATCAATTAGTTTAGTAAAATGCCCTGTCAAACCTTGCCTGTCTCAGTTAACTGCACTGGTCAAATATTTTATTAAATATTATTTTACAGCACACTTATAATTGAAGAATGTTGTTTTTGGAAAATGTACAATGCAATTTCAACTACAAGAACTTATATTTCATGATTTTGAAATCATTGAATTACAATAGAAGCTTGAGCAAGCTTTTACTCTACTGTCTTTCCCTGTAAATAAGATAGAATAAAAATGTAGCAAAAAATTAGATAATAGCATTCACAGTATTTCCAGTCAAAACTTTTTTCCATATTCTTTTTTATTCTTGGCAGATACATAAAGTTTTTGACAGTTATTTGCACTTAATATTTATCAAATGTTGCTACGGAAGTCTCATAAATAACAGTTTTGTTATTGCCCAATAATAGTTCATCGAATTGATAGGCTTGAATTTAATTAATCATTTCTTATTGCCAAGTAGCTAGGTTTCTTTTTCTAAGTAATTCTGCAATAAATAGAAATATTAGTTCTTTCAGATAATCCTTAGGAAAATTCCCTGGAGTGAGATTACTGCATCAAAGAAGACTAACAATTATATAATTTTTGGAACCCAGAGTAAAAATGATTTCTAAAATGATATCAATGTGCATAAACACATTACCAGCATAAACTATTACCTCATTTTTTCACTGTGTATGTTTATTAGGTATAGTGTTTTCCAAATTTTAATGAAAATTTTTTTCAATTTTTTTCATTTTTTTGTTTACTAATGTTTCCTTGTATGTGCTCAGATTTTATCTTTTCAATTTTATGTCTGTTTCTGAAATATTTTATTAGCCTTTTACTTTTTATTTTGGTTATATTGTATTATAAAGAAACAATAATATGTAGAAGAATCTGCTTATTTTTTCTTTTGTGACATCTTCTTTCCCCTCTTTTATCAGGATTTTAAATGATACCAGTTTCCTCCAAGGTTTTCTGTTAATTAGTTTATATAATTCTTTCTGGCAGCCAAGCTGTGGGTAATCTCCCTATTTAGTTATTAATCTACTAGCATTGTAGGGAGGGCATATGATAAAAATTATCATTAATAATTCTCATTAACTTTGAAACACTTGCTACACTATACTATTTACTGTCTTAACAAATTTTATTGATAGTAACTAAAAATAAGAATTTGTAAATAATTGAAAATACAGTAAAATTCAACACAGTGCTATTCAGCTCTGTTAGACCATGTTTTTTTTTTTTTTTCTTTTGAACTTTGTATTTACATACCAAGGGACCAATTCTCTTGAAAAATTTCTCCCAAAGTGACAAAATCAATCATTACTTTATAGAACATACAGCTTGTCTTAACCAAACAACTACTTTTCGATACTAGTTTCTAATTGGTTGTTTAAAATGCTAACATTTACTTTTAATATAATTTGCTCTTTTTTAAAAAGACCAGTGGAAGCCACATGATTTATGAGCTTAGTTGTATCGATGTTGTAGAAAAAAACTGGGTTCTTGTGACACGATCAGGAAAAATTAGGCTTGCAGACACTTTGAAGGGTGAGGAGGAACAAAATTAATAGGGCGAAAGGGTAAAAATACTCAGCAAAGCGAGAGGAGTTCCTGTTAACAAGCCTCCCTCTCACAGATTGAATCCCAGGTCACCACCTGGGAATAAGAAAGGCCAGGCCAGGCTCCTCCTTCCTGCAAACTGCACGAACTTCCCGGGGCCCCACCTCGACCTCTCAGTGCGCAGGTGGGAGTTAGCCAGCTATAATTGTCGGGGGAGGAGGGCAGCCTTCTTCCGGGACTGACAGTCTGGTTTTTAAGCTTTCTGGCTGTTTTAGGCTTGAAGGCAGGTTTTAACTTGGGGGAATGGGGATGAGCGGCCTTGGTTGCCTCCTGTCTCTATCATATTCACAGCTGGCTCTAGAATATTACGCTTACGGATGAAAGAATGATGGTGTTATTTTACGGAACAATTTGAGAAGATGATGTGGTATCATCGACTTTGTAAGTGTGAAGTGTTTCTACTATTCCACACAGAATTCAGTTCAGGAAATATTTTACGCAGAAAGAGATTTACTACAATTTGCTGGGTGTTCCCAGATAACCCTCTTGACAATTATTAATATCTTAGGCTCAGCAACTCACTGAAATAGACTGAAATAGATTGAATATTTGCTTAGGCCTTCTTTACATATTTCAGATATATATTTCTCTTCTTGGTCTTCCTCAGTAACATATAGTGATCTCCAAATCAAGAGCTAAGAGAAACCAACCATGCCTGGAAGAGACATTTCTTAAAGGTCACCTACAGATCGATACCCACAAAAAGCAAACCACAAATTAATGGAAAGGCATGACAGAAATCATTGCCTTTCTCATTAGGCCCTCTGCCGACTTCCTGTTAGGACCATGGCCTGTTACATATTAGATCCACTTTGATTTATTCTAAGCCCTAGACTGCATAGGCTGGTGCTTATTGTCATGGTCATTATAAGCCATTATTATTTATTCCTAGAGTGCAAATGAACCTCTTATCCTTTAATTCATCCTTAGAAAAGCACCCCAAGGGAACCATAATTTGCAAAAAATGGCCTCATGATTTCTTTTTGCCTAATGAGTTTAATTTTCAGCTTTGAAAAGGAGAAAGCTAAAGGGACTTGAAACCTACAATGTTAATTCTAATTTATCACTTCAGAGACCTTTTGCATCCATAGATGACTGAATCTCAGGGTCAGAAAGTATCCTTAGGGTCTTTTACTCAAGGTACCTTAGACTCAGGAGACTGCTGTGAGAAAGAAAAAGAAATCTAGTATATCTGTCTGTGGGAGATGCTAGAAACAGGGAAACATGGTGGTATGAATAAACTGAGAGGTTCAAGCGTTTTTGAGATCAATATGTTTTACTCAGGGAATCTTTATAAAAATGGATTTCTTTGTAAAGACCCTGCCAGATTTATTTCTTTAGTATTATAAGTGAACTTGTTAGAGAAATGAAAGTATTGAGAAGCAGGCGTTCCACAGCTTAATAGAAATGTCAAACCTCCTAAAATGTCATACAGAAAAACAGTTTAAGGTTAAGGGTGAAGTGACAGATGTTGTACTCTGGCAACTTTGATTATAAAATTGTTTCTTTTTGTTTTATGAGATCTTCATTTGCCAAACTGCTGATTCTTGAAAATTGGCATAATTCCAATATATTCCTTCAGAAACAGAAACCATTTTTGTTCTTCTTCCCATCTTTGGAGAAAGTCCTCTTAAAATGTAGAATTCATATTAATATAACAGTCTGTAATGTCTGCTCAATTCATTGTAGCCCTCTGATGAAATACTCTAGATATACAGGAATTACCATCATTGCCTTCTAGGTTTTATTTGACAGGAAATTGAAGGAGAAGCTGGAATGCTTTGTCTCTTTAGCAGTTAGTTGTATGTTTGGTCTTTCATAGCTATGACAAATACATATATAGTCATGTGTTGTACAATGACCTGTTGGTCGATGATGGGCTGTATAAACAATGGTGGTACCATAAGATTATAATGATGCTGAAAATTCCTATCGCCTAGTGACGTACTAGTGTGACAGGAAAGAAGCCCCTTTCCAGACCCTAAGAGGGGGTTTTTGGATCTTGTGCAAGAAAAGAACTTGGAGTGAGTTCACAGAGCAAAGTAAAAGCAAGTTTAATAAGAAAGCAAAGGAATTAAAGAATAGCTACTCCATAGATAGAGGAGGGCATTCCCCTAAACAAGAGGAGGAACACGTTAAGTACAACAGTTGTTTACACATAAGCTAAGAAAATTAAGTATATGGAAGAGATGTGCTCTACTACAAGAGCTGTGACAAAAAATTGTTAATAACTGCTGTTGTACTCAATAATCTATATTATTATCTTTAAAGTGAAACTTAACTAAAAATGCTTTTGTTCTTAAGAAATTGGGATATCAGGACATTTCCTGGATCTGTTAATTCCTGACACATCCAAGACTTAACACACCCAGGATATAACAGACACAACTGTAAATATCCTGTAACTAAGAATGCTAACCTCCTGGGAATGCAATCCAGAAGATCTCAGCCTCATTTTACCCAGCACCTTTTCAAGATGGAGTCACTCTGGTTTGAATGCCTCTGATAATAGCATACCGCATTATTCATGTGTCTGTGCTGATGCTGGTGTAAACAAACCTCCTGGACTGCCAGTTGTGTAAAAGTATAGCACATACATTAGATATAGTACATAATATTTGATAATGATAATAAACAACTGTTATTGATTTCTGTAATTACTATAATTATACTTGTTACTTTAGAGTATACTCCTTTTACATATATATAAAATTAAATGTAAAGCAGCTTTAGGCAGATCCTTCACAAGATATTCCAGGGAAGCTATGATTACAGGAGATGACAGCTCCATGCTTGTTATTGCTGTGAAAATCTTCCAGTAGGACAAGATGTGGAGGTGGGAGATAGTGATATTGATGTTCCTGATACTGTATTTCTGACTTCGTTTTTAAGAGAAATGTTTTAAAAAGTGAAGATTAATTAAGAATTTTAAAAGTAGGAAAAGCTTATAGAATAAAGATGTAAAGAATTTTTTTACAGCTGTACAGTGCCTTTGTGTCTGTCTTTAGCTGTGTTACCACATGAGTCAAAAAAGTTTAAAAAAAAATTAAGAAATTTATGAATTAAAAAAAGTTTCAGTAAGTTAAGGTTAATTATTAAAGAAAGAAAAATTTCTAAAAATAAATTTGGTGTAGCCAAAGTGTACAATATTTATAGTCTACAGTAGTGTAGATAATGGCCTAACTACTTTATGTACCACTTGCTCATTGACTCACCCAGAGCAACTTCCAGTCTTGTAAGCTCCATTCATAGTAAGTGCCCTATATAGGTGTATACTGCTTTTTTCTTTTATATTATATTTTTACTGTACTATTTCTATGTTTAGATATGTCAGTACCCACCAGGGTATTACAACTGCCTGTAGTATTCAGTACAGTAACATGCTGTACGGGTTTGTAGGCTAGGAGTAATAGGCTATACCAACTAGCCTAGTGTAGTAGGCTATACAATCTAGGTTGTATAAGTACACTCGAGGATATTCACAAAATGACAAAAATGCCTAGCAACACATTTCTCAGAATGTGTCCCTGTTGTTAAGGGACTCATGGCTATATTTTAAATTTAGAGCATCTTTTCTGAAGAGAGTGGTTTAGGAAATATACAGCCACAATATGTCATTTTTGGGGGATGTTCTATCCTTCACAATGTTTTAGGATTATCGTTAATCTTTGCCAGTGGCCCACCTCAGGTTTCTTCAAGAAGTCAAACAATATTGAACACATTACCTATATATTTAGAGCTCTTGTCTTGCTTTGTTTAACTGCTTGTACATGAAAATGTCTTCATTTATTTTTTTGCTTCAATAGCCTTCGAGTTTATTTTGTTTTAATAGCCTTCTAGTTTATTAGTCAGTGCTTCAACATAGCAAGGCTAGGTTTCTGTACTGCGAATTACACTGATTTAAATATCTTCTACATTGTTTCCCACGGGTCTTGACATTGCAGTCTCAAATTTACCTGCAGATAACAACTCTATATCTCCTTTTTTTGACTTTCTTCTTTGTAATGGCTAATTTTACATGTCAACTTGATTGGGCCATGCAATGCCCAGATACCAGGCTAAAGATTATTTCTGCATGTGTCTTTGAGGACACTTCTGCAAGAGGCTAGCATTTGAATCAGTGGACTGAGTAAAGCGGATGGCCTTCCCCAGTGTGGATGGGCACTATCCAAGCCACTGAGGGCCTGAATAGAACAAAAAAGCAGAGGAAGTTTGAATTTACTCTCTACCTGACTCTTTGAGCTTGGTATTGATCTACTCCTCCCAGTACTCCTAGTTCTCATGCCTTCAGACTCATGTTGGATTCTATACCGTGGCCCTCCAACTCTTAGACCTTCTTTCAGAGAACACCACAGGCTTTTCTGGATCTCTTAGATTGTGGGATTTCTCCACCTCTATCATTGTGTGAGACAATACATTAAAATATAACCTCTCTATATATTGGTTTCTCTGGGGAACCCTGAATAATACATTCTTTACCTCCTATTCATAGAATAAAAGTTAAGTGTTCATCTACATTTGGGCTGATTTCTCATGTACAATTTCTATTAATTTACCATTAAGTGTTCCAATCCTAAGTGACTAAATTCTTTTCACTAGATATATTTTGAGCATGTATTAGGCATGAAGCATCAGACTAAGCTCTGATAGATTTCATGGAGATAATGCCATTTAAACTGGTCTTCAGGGATGAGTAGAATTTGATGGCAGATTTTTTGGTGGGGAGTGTTCCTTGGGTGAGGGTAACAAAGAAGTCATGTCAGTGGAAAGGTCTGCAGACTATGTTAGGGGAACAGCCAATAAACTAGACAAATGGGAGTACAGGATTTATGAAGGGGAATAATAAGTAAAAATGCTGGAGTAACAGGGTTAGGCCATATTGGGGGGATTGTGTGTGTGTGTGTGTGTGTGTGTGTGTGTGTGTGTGTGTGTAATTTTTAAAAGCACATATAAGCAAAAATTAGCAACCAAATAAATGTAAAAATTAAAGAAATTTTTATTATAAAAAGTTGCAAGCTTAATACCTAGAACTTTTACTATCTTCAGTCCTTAGAAAGCAACTTGCTGACCTGATATCCCATCACTGCAAGTACTCGAGTATGCATTTCATATAAAAAAGGACATTCTTCTATACAACCATTCAATCATCCAAATATGGAAATAAATACCACTATTTATCTAATCCTTAAACCTCATTCAGATTTTCCCAGTTATCCCAACAAAGTACTAGATAGTGAAAAAAATGCTGCTAAAAATCAGCTGCTTTGGGGTATTTCTGGGTATTTCGGATACCCACACATTCTGAGTGTTTCAAGCTAACAAGAATTTTTTTTTTCTAAGGACATGGCTTCTACACCTAGAGAGATAATAGCTCCATCAGGGGGCTGTGTGCAGTGGGATAGGAAAGATCTGTTAGGCTGTTATTTGTTGTTAGGTCCTGAGAGTCACATTTTGGCTCAGATCACTCCAGCATTGTGTTTGTGATATATCACAAAAATTTCTCTGTAAATCAATTTTTTTTTTTTAGGAATTTTCTCTTATTAACTTTTATAGGAGACCATGAGGTCTTGACTAGACAACAAAGTGAGGACATTCTGAGTGGTATTTGGTATCTCTCCTCCAAAGCCAGGTAATGCAGTCTTTCTCAGGAGGCTGTCCAAGTGGGCTCTTGGTCAGCTCCATGGGTCTTCCAGATGAGTCCATGTGTCTTAATGCTTATGATAACAATACAGAAAAATCTCCACTCCTCTTCACTACAGCACATTTGAGTTGTTTGGAGAAAGGTTTGAAATTTTAAGCTACCTGACTTATAACTTGTATTTAACCAGAAGTGTGGAATAGAAATACAGTTGTGGAATTACGCTGAAGGGAAGAATGTAAGGAATGTTCTCTATTGTGTTAATTCCCCTTACTCTTGGGTTGCCACAGGCCTATGCAGGACTCAATCTTAGTGTTGATCTTGATTGGTCTTTGGTCTACCCACAAACAGATGCTCGCCTGGCAGCAGAGAAGAGTGGTGGGGCTGTTCCCACCACAGCATCTACATTCACAGCAGGGTCCCATGAGGGCTTTTGTCAGTGCTGAAGTCATTCTGTGTAGTTTGGTTGGACTTCAGATCATTCAAGTTTTCTTTTTTAATTATAGAAATATTTTTATCTTATTAGCAATACATTTTTAGGTCAGAAAATGATTTTCACTTAATTGTCAGGGCAATTTGTGATAAAAATTAAAATGATGCCAAGCATAATTTAAAATTTTAATTCTTAAAAACGTTGAGTTCTAATTATACTAAGTTAAATAAATTTCAAAGCTGTGTGGGTCTCCATGTTGTGGATACACCTGGCTATGATGTCTCGATTATAGTATTTTTCGTGATCTTATATATTTTCTTACTTTCGTCTGATTTTGGTGGAACATGGATCTAGAAGCATCAAAAATTACATAGTGGAATTTTATCAGGCTCTGTGGCTGTCTCCTCTCAGTCCCTCATTAGGGAAGAGTTAGCTTTTTTGAAGCTGGCTGCAAAGCATCATGCAGATTCCCTGCTAGCATGGTTGGATCATGGCAAGAACAGGAAGGAAAACAAAGGAAAATTATTGGTGACTCAAAGCTGTTGTGACATTCAGGAAAAGAAGAATTGTCACAATGGGATGTCTGTGACTGAACTCCACAGTTTGTATACATATGTTTAAATAACATTGGATTCACCTTTCAAAGTATATTGTTATTTGAAAAACACAAATGTGAAACATAAGCCTCTACATATGTTTATGAAACATAGAAACACTAATATAGAAAAGAATGAGAATATTTTCATTTTATCTATGTCGCAAGTGGGAGAGGTACTTAATTGAGATTAATAAAGGGAAGTTTAAAGAATAGAATTTCCAGTGTTGCTTGCCAGGCTCTTCTTTGAGGAAATGTCCTTCCATCATCCCAATTGAGAGTTCCCTGTTCCCAACCTTTGACATTTACGGGTAGAATATTTGGTCATCACAATAGAACACAATGTTTTACTTTGTTGAAAGGAAATTTATCACTTATTGTACTAGTTTTGGATGACGCTTATGGTTAAAGGGCAATTCCTGATAAAAGTGCTAACAATGTAAATCCATCGTATGTAGTACAGGTTGATCTTTAAAATGCTTGCTAAATTGCTTCACTAAATTCTTTTGACGTCTTGTTTGTTTTGTCCCTCTTTCATGCTCGCAGTTTATGCTTGCAGGGATGACCAATGGTAGTGTGCGCAGATAGAGCCATTTTGATTGTTAAGAAAGGCAGCAGAGAAGTAGCTAGTTCTTCAGTTCACATCCTGTAGCCAACAAGTAATAGCATTATGTGCATCTTTCCCATAGAAATTGAAACTGAGTTTTTAGAAAATGTGGGACATGAAGTTTTATTTTGGAAGAGACATTTTTATTCTAGAGAAAGCCTGTGCATGTTACAATATTCCCTTTTTCTTAACTTTCTTCATTTTAGGGTAAAATCTGTCAAATGAATTCTAAGTACACTGAATAGATTTTGAACTTTCTTTTTAAGTTCTTAAACCTTGATAGCTCTGTTAACAACTAACTTTCAGACTTTCAGACTTTTTTAGTCTTAAAGTCATTCAGTGAGGAGGACATCTCAAAAAGCAGCTTTGGAAGCTATTAACATCTATTTCTGTTGGTAGGAGCAAATAATTCAAGACTGAAATGTACCTCACTACTCAATGTTTAAGAAAGTCAATCCCATTCTTGTCGAATTTACTTATATCTTTGGAATATTTATTATTTCTTTGCTGGCTCGCTGTGGAGGGAGCAACAGGGAAGCATGAGAGAAATATGTAGCATGCTTTAGATCTCGAGGGACTGAGAGTTGCTTTTAGTATTTGTCAAGATGGATATTAGCAGTGGGAAACAGAGGACCATAGAAAATGATAAGTAACAAAGTATTTAATTGGGTGTTTTAAAAGAAAATCAGAGCTGGATAGTAAAGGAGTAAAAACAAATTTCATTTGGGAACTATTGAGACCTCAGTCTAGAACTGGGCTCAGTTCTTAAAAAGAGCATGGGCAAGAGGGAACTTATAGTCAAGGATCAAGTTGGAGGTCAGTGGATGAAAAATTACAAAGAGGAAACATCAGAAGTTGGGGATTCTGATTAAACAAACCTAATAGGATTCTCACCAGAAACAGGTAAGGGTGATCAGATCTGGAAGGTAGGTGAAGGATGGGGAATTTGATTAGATATTGCAGGTGATCAGCCAGGCACAGTGGCTCATGCCTGTAATCCCAGCACTTTGGGAGGCTGAGGTAGGTGGATCACCTGAGGTTAGGAGTTCGAGACCAGCCTGGCCAAGATCGTGAAACCCCATCTCTACTAAAAATACAAAAAGTAGTCATCGTGTGGTGGCACTTGCCTCTAGTCCTAGCTACTCAGAAGGCTGAGGCATGAGAATTGCTTGAACCCAGCAGGTGGAGGTTGCAGTGAGCCCAGATCATGCCATTACACTCCAGCCTGAGCAACAGAGAGAGGCTCCATCTGAAAAAAAAAAAAAAAAAAAAAAAAAAAGAAAGACATACTTAGGGTGATCAGATAATAGAGATAGGGGATTCTTGCTAAACTGACTTAGGATTTTTGCTAAGATAGCACAATGCAGAGACAGAAAAGTCCACAGTTCAAAACTTAGTTGGATAAAGGGTTCAGAGGAGTCTGACTGAAGTTTGGTCAAGGAGCATGTCTTGTCATACAACTAGGTGCTGACCTATCTTATATGCAATTCATAATGGAATAGCTGCCTATTTAGGGGCTGTTTTAATCTAAATTGTAAAATAATTGAAACTTGATTTAATTGCTGACCTTCCCTACTATCAATATTTTACATAATTACTTTTTTTCTATCCCATCACTACTCCTAACTCTTACTTGGGTTTTTTAATGACCAGAATGAGCCATATAATAATTCTGATATAATTGCTAAGACTTGGCTCTCATCACCACCTCCTCATCTTTCTCTTTGTCCTCCATGTCCTTTTTCTCCTTTTTTTATAAAGAGACTTTTTTTTAGTCTTATAACTTCAAAATTGGAAAACAGAGAACTGAAAATGTTTACACACTTAATTCCTAGAATTTTAATAAAGTGATAGTTCTGGATGTTTCTAAAACTATTCAGTGAAATACAAAAATGCTACTGCTGAGATTTTGTTTTCATTAAACATTTTCTGAAATTGCTTATATGAACAAATAAAATCGTTTTACTGTATGATATAGGCAAAGTAATATTGGCAGAATTGCAGGCTTATGAGTCCAATTTTTAAATTAGACAAGAGAAAAAAAGCCTCCTGAATTTGCAATGAATGTATATCATTATTCTTCATGTTCCATTTCTTTCTTCATTTATCCTAGTACCTCTTGAGAATCCTTTAGATTCTTGCTTTCCTTTTTCTCTTACTGTAAAACAGCATGCCCCATATTTCAAAGAGGCTTTTGCAGGATAATTTAAAACTCATTTTTTTTCCAAGGGAATGATGAATCTAATTGTGCTTCCTCTATTCAGTTTATCTCTTGTTTACAGGTTTATGGAAAATGAGATCATCACAATTTTCAATCTTCTTTTTGTTATAGTTTCCTACATGACTAGCAGAAGTTCTTTATTGACTTAGTAATAGGGAAATGGACAGTTGAGCTGAACCAAAAGTTGGGAGAAACCAAGCAGTTTCTAGGTAATTTTTAATTTATGGATTGGGTTGTAAAATGACTAAGCTTTACATTTTAATATGTGTATATAATATTAATTTCATGATGAAAAATTGTTTCAGGGATTTTTGTAAATTACTTAAAATTGGTCTTAATTTATTTAATAATATGATTTTCTAAAGAGTAACAATCAAAGGAGGCTAAGGATCTCATACTTTTATAGGAGTGGGGAAGAGATAGCCTTTCCTCCTCCATTTATTTACATCATATTATAGTATACTTAGAAAGCACAAGATCTTGACTTTTTGCATTTGGGGTTTATTTCTTCTAATAAAATTCCTAAAGATCATCCTCTAATTTTTTAGGGCATGTAATTTATATCACAGAATTGGCATTTTGTGAGATAGTTTCTTGCTTTCTAATTTTACCATATAATTGGCTGAATTATATAATAATGTTATGATTACTAATTCTATAAAACTATTAATGCCTTCCTCATGAATTATTTCATCTTTGATGTACTGTCAGGTTTCTACCATGTTTAAAATTTCCTATTTTTTATTTTGTTATGTGTTGAGACAGTAACAATTAAGTACTAAAAAAAACTTATGGATTAATAAGGAATGAATCTACCTAGCATGAAAATGATGAAGAGTCACTATACTTATAGAAATAATAATAGCACTAGGTTCCAGATTCCATGAGGGCAGGGAAAATGTCTACTATATTTGCATTTGTTCTTAAAGGGTTTAGTATAGTGCCTGGCACGTGATAAGTGCTGAGGAAATTTTTGTTGAATGAATGCACAGGTGAATTTTTATTTAAAAAGTCATAACTAGACTTTTATATGTTCTAAGTGTAAGACTTTTCCTCCTATATGTACTAAAATAGAGCCAAATATCATGAGGACACAGATATCTTTCAGCTGGAAAAGAAAATGCTACAAAGGTTTTCAGAACACAAAGGGTTTTTGTTTAAAGGACTTTATTAATCAATGTAACCTCGTCCATACTGTGTTACTTCAGAATGCAAAATATTAAAGGAATAAGTAATTAAAAATTACGAGTGTCTCTTAAATAATTAAATTTGATATTTTAGTGGATATCAAAAGATTTTTGCATAATATTTTCTTAGGAAATATTGTATCCACAAACAAAAACATATGTACAGATATCAGTCACATTTGCCTAAGAACATCAGTGAGGATGACAGTCTAGGTTTGTTTTGTCCTAAGTTGTCATCAGCATTAATCTCTTCCTTTGAAGTTATTATTTTTAAGTAAAGAATTTAGAAATTAATTAAAATAGATGTGTTTGAACTACTAGAGCAACATTGTGATTTTGTGGGAAAAATACCATTAAACTAAATGAAGGGATCTTGCTTTTCAGGATACTTCACACTACCTGCTTAATGAATGACCCATTTAGATTTCATTTATACCAGTTCTGTTGTGCTGTATCAAGCAGCCATTATATCTTCAAAGGATGAAATTAATGAAATAATACCTATCTGGAGTTGGATATTATACACGCAGAGATTCTTTTTCTTGTTTAAAGCTAATTAACATGAAAGACAATTTGACCACTTTAAATTAAAAAAGAAGAAAATGAGAATGATGTGTCCACAATGAGGCAGGCAATGGAAAGTTTAGCTATGAAAGAAAAGTTAAGTATAAGCCACATACACTTTTCAAATTATTTACCTTTGAGAAAAGAAATATATTTTTAGAGAATCTTTAAACTATATAGTATCAGCTTAAATGATCTGTTATTCATATAGGTTCAGCCTAATTCTCTATTATAGCATGTATATGAAACCTATTATATCATTAGTATAGTAAATGTGGGAAGAAATCTGTTGAAGAAAGTGAAGTAATTTACTATTACCTTGAGGTATAGTAGTGAAATATCTCAAGGATTTCATAGTTTTTTTCACCAATTTTTTTCTGATCTAAGACTCAATCTAGAATACCTAGATAGTATTTGATTATGATGTAAATTCTTTCAAAGCAACTTACTAAATTCATTCCTCAGTAAAGGGATAGGGAATTAAGCTTCATCCTTTGGGGGGAGAGTAACTACATAAATTATTTAGAATTCTTCTTTAAGAAAGATTTGTCTCTTCTTACCCCATTTGTTTATTTATTCAGTCATTTATTTATATCAGTATGGACTCATGGGTATTTATTTTATACTTTGGATTATAATCTAACACTGAGTTAGGTTGTTCAAATTCTTTCAGCTTTAATCATTGTGACCTCTTTCAGGATGGCTCTTTGGTCCTTTGAAATGCTCCATCATTTGTTTTTTAAGTACTTTCCTACTTTCTGGCACTACAAAAGGTTTCAGGCTCATGTTGTATTTGCCTGCCCCATTCATAGAATCAGTTGCCTTTGATTTTTAGCCTCAAAGAAGACAGGAAGTAAATGTCTAGACTTAAAACAGTGAAGAACTATCTTCATCAGTAGGTAAAGGTGAAGAGTTTATTGCCTTTGTCTTACTCTTTCCCATCTCTCCCACTATTGCTTGGTTAACATGTACTAAAAATTCTGGTGCTTCTATTATTTTAGCCAACAAATGAATGGATTGTCTTTTTATATCCATCTTTTTGATATTCTTTATTATCTTTCTCACTTTTGTTGTATCCAGAGCAATGAGATTAGTCCAAAAATTCTATCTTTTTGTACAGATGAAAATTAGGCCACTGGCTGTTTGCCTCCTTGTTCCTTCTTTTTTTTTTTTTTTTTTTTTTTTTTTTTTTTTTTTTTTTTTGAGACGGAGTTGTTTCGCTGTTACCCAGGCTGGAGTGCAATGGCACGATCTCGGCTCACCGCAACCTCTGCCTCCTGGGTTCAAGCAATTCTCCTGCCTCAGCCTCCCGAGTAGCTGGGACTACAGGTGTGTGCCACCATGCCCAGCTAATTTTTGTATTTTTAGTAGAGATGGGGTTTCACCATGTTGACCAGGATGGTCTTGATCTCTTGACCTCGTGATCCACCCACCTCAGCCTCCCAAAGTGCTGGGATTACAGGTGTAAGCCACCGCACCCGGCCTCTTTGTTCCTTCTTAATGAATGGGGGATGCACTGCCCAACAGGTAGTGACTATACAGTGCAGGTTTGAGGATCATGGTCCTTTTAAAAGCCAGCTTATGGTTTTCTTATAAATATAGTTATTAGGAAAAACAAGCAAATAAACAAATGAGATAAAACATCTCTGAATGCGTCTCCTAAATGATCATGCAACAAACACCTGCCCATGAAAGAAGGCATTTGTACTGCGAAATTCACAGGGATTAATATTTCTATTCACATGTGTAGAAAGAAATATCAAATTACATTTATGAAACAAAAGTTCTGGAGCCCCCTGAAATAGAGCTCCTGGAATATTTAATTCTAATGCACAGTACTTGAAAATACCAGACACTTTTTCCCTAAAGCTTTGGTATTGTCTAACCTTCTTTCAGTTATCTAGATTTTTTTTTTAATTGGGGCATAATTAGGTGCATATACTAGACTGCAAGATCTGATTCAAATTGTTGGCAAATGCAAACACAAAAAACAGATTGTCATTACTTTGATGCTGGTAAAGTGGGTTTTAGTACTTAGAGAAATGGATTTTGTTTTGCTAAAAAGTCACTAGGGACACATGTCAACAAAAGGAAAAGGAAATGCATGCTGATTGTTTCCCCAGACAAGTGGTTTTCAAACTGGCTACATATTAGGATCACTGGGAAGCTATGAAAATCTTCTGATGCCCGGGTAACAATATCTGCAGTGGGGTCCAGGCATTGGCATCTTTTAAGGCTTCCTTGATAATTATAATGTGCATTCTGTGTAATAAAACACTAATTTTCACATTTTAGTAAGCATTGAAAATATCTGGATCATTTGTTAACAGTGCAGATTCTTAGGGCCAGCTCCAGTGTTCTTATTTTTTGATTAGGTGTGGAGTCCAGAAATCTATGTTTTAAAAGAATAAATCTTCCAGTACTTGGTTCTTTGCATGATACTTTAGTCTTATTCCATAACTGCTTGTGATGCCAAAAAAGGTTCTGGCAGCAGCCCACTCCAGATTTGTACGGCTGCCTAGAGCTGGCCAAAGCTCTATGACTGTTTGGTTTTCTCTGCAAACCCAGGATCTCCTTGTCTCATGTATGTTGGCCATGTATGCCCTTTCTCATCAGCTGTCTGGATACCTCACTGTTAAACATTCAGCTCCTATATTGCCTACTCTCAAAATTTCTTTATTCTTTAGTCTCCCCCCTTCCTGTTCCTGTTCCCCTACAGTAATTGTAGCAATTATCTTTGTGTTTTGTAAACCTTAGTATTCTTATTCGTGTCTTCTGTGAGACTTTACATTCCTTGAGATGACTAACCATGACTTGCTGATTTCTGTAGCTGTAGTGCCTGCCTCAATTTCTTATAACTCGACACCCCGAAATTTCAAGTTTGATAAGTAAAACATTGTAAGAAATTGCAATATATTGTGAGATATTCTAGCTCAAGGATACATACAATACACCGTGAAAATACAGATATTTTTGTTCATCTACAAATTTAATTTATTCATGACATTTCTTCTCTTTTCCCATAATTAGCATGAATAATTCAGAGGAGGCTATATCCTGTTTCACTCTGAATAATAAGTTCACATGCAGTTGACTCAATATTCTAAGCTATTGGAGAGGAATAAAAGTAGAGAATCCAAAAATCACTTATATTTATGTTTGGAATACATTGTGGCATTTCCTTTGGAATAAATGTAGTTGATGCTCTAGGAATTCCCAATATTTCATACAAAAGATTGAAGGTACATCTGTAAGACCTGATTCTCCAGAATCTAAAAGCTGCCTTCTTGTTGACCTCCTCACATGCCCTGCTGTTCCAAGGACTCCTCTGGAATAAGAGGATGATATTGAAATTAAAAGGAACCCAAAGGGATTGACATGTGTCAGTTATGTGCTGCGTGTTTTAATCTAGGACTCTTTCCCCTCAAATAGAGTGCTTTCTTATTTCTGTCCCCAAGTAAAAGAACATTCTATTTATAATAATAAAATAGTTAAGCAAAATAAGTTGTGGTGTTCATAAAATCTTGAAATCAACATAAAAGAATCAGGAGTAACTTTTAAGGGTGATAAACTACATTTATGTTTTCTCCACCATAAATATTGAACCATTTATAGTGGTACCTTTTTTTTTTTCAGAAAGATTTTTAAGAACTCTAAACACTGGACAATTTAACTTTCTTCAGCATAAACTCTCTCAGTAAAATAACACACTGAAAATTTACAAAATTCAGATAAGTCATGTTTTTATTAGGAGCATAAAAATATGCTTATGGATATGTAAATGTGGTAGATTATTTCCTATCATCTTCTATCTCTTTATGTGATATATTTCTTGTATTGATAAAGTTTACAAAGCAGTCATTCAAATGTTCTCTTTCAATCTCTGACTTTCATTGTTGACTGGTTGCTTCTCCAGCATTTGCTGTTTTTCTTCCCAACTGGGCAAAGCCAGGGGATCTGAGTAGGCAGAAGCTGAAGAGCAAATTTATATTCCCTTTCTGACTGAGATTGGTTCATGTATAAGAACTTGGCACAAGTTTTTCCACTCACAGTAAAGCTCAGAACTTTTAGTCAATAGTTAGGGTGGCAAACACCCTCCTTCGGGACTGGAAGGAAGAGGATGCATTACTCCAACTACAGCTGCTAATCATTTAGTGACCAAGAGAGGACTTAGTTTTGGGAGAAAGCTGACAGGGTCTCAGTGAAATGATTTGGTTATCAAATCAAGTCACATCTGATTTGAGCTATGTCCTCCTATAGACTTTAGAGCTATCTTAACTCATTAATCATCTTTATTGTATAGAACAATTTGAGTTGGATTTTCTGTTATTTGCAATAGAATGACTATCATTTGCAACTTAGCAGATGATATGGTTTGGCTGTGTCCCCACCCAAATCTCATCTTGAATTGTAACTCACATAATTTCCACATGTTGTGGGAGTGACCCAATGGGAGGTAGTTAAATCATAGGGGCGGGTCTCTCTCGTGTTCTTTTAACGGTGAGTGGGTCTCATGAGATCTGATGGTTTTAAAAAGAGGAGTTCCCCTGCATAAACTCTCTCTCTCTTTTTCTCTGTCTGCTGCCAGCCTGTAAGATGTGACTTGCTCCTCCTTGCCTTCCACCATGATTCTGAGGCCTCCCCAGCCACATGGAACTGTAAGTCCATAAAACCTTTGTCTTCCCAGTTTTGGGTATGTCTTTATCAGCAACATGAAAACGGATTAATATAGCAGACATGAATACCTACACCTGACATATTTATTTGTCAAATGAAAGAGTAACAAAATTGATTATTTCAATATGTTATAGAAAAAAAATAACAGCCTCCCAATAAAATATAATAGAATTTACATCTGTAGCATCATGTGTTTGAACCATTCCTTATAAACAGAAGCTAGTTTTTCTTTTGCATTTTGTATTTCCTTCCCAATCGTGACAGAATTAGAATGTTACACAAAACTTGGATGGCCTATTTGACAGATATTTCTTAGATGATTTAGTCCTATCGCTTCATTTTATAAATGAAGAAACCAAACCTCAGTAAGGTTGAGTTGGATAAGAGCTGAGACAGATGTTCCCATCTGATTTCTGATGTGCCCTCTTTCCACTGTGGTATGAAATCTACAAAAATAAATTTAGAAACAAATGGCTGAGTGAGGTGGATTGATATATTGTTTTGTTCCCTTCCCTATAAGGGGATTGTATCATTTTGCCCTTGCTATGCTACTTTCTGTGTCTCCCTGTATTTTCTCACTTTCTGCCCTAGACTTGATCATGTGACTTGCTGAGGTAAATGTGAATAAATGTGACAGAATCAAGAAACGCAACTGTGTGGGGCGTCTTGCTATCATGCTATTATGACAAGTCCCAGATGGTGGCTGTTACTTTGTCCTGGTCCTTGAATGAGAAAACCCATGGAGCAATGCCTCCTCCTATAGCAGAACTGTAGCTACATTTAACATGAATGGGCATGCAAATTTATTGTAGGAAACCATTAAAACTTGAGTTGGTTTGTTACTACAGAAAAGCTGATGAATACTCTGAAAATGAAAACTAATTATCCCATGTGGTATAAAGTAAGAAAGGAAGAAATTCTATGCATTTAGAACATACTCTTTTGCTTTTCTTGGCTGTTTGTCCATGGACATGATTGGTAATGCTTTTTCCTCCCAGACTATTGCAAAAGGACAAAATACTTGTTGGTTTCATTCTTATGCCAATAATATCTTATAGAAACTTGGTTAATTTACTTCATTATTATATGTTAATTGTGAGGAAGGAGAAGAAATGGGATGAACAAATCAAGTTTACGGAAAAATAATGATATCTATATTAATATGGCAACTTAAGTTTATTCTGTGACAGGGAATCATGCTAATATATGACACATTTTTGAGTATGTCTTGCACTCGACTGTGAGCATTTAAGGAAGGCACTGCATCTGCCTGGAAGAGCTAGGGAACTTCCCAGAGAGGTGATATAATTTGGATGTTTGTCCTCTCCAAACCTCATATTGAAATGTAATCTCCATTGTTGGAGGTGGGGCCTGGTTGAAAATGTTTGGATCAGGGGGGTGGACCCCTCATAAATGGCTTGATGCCCTCTCTGCAATAATGAGTTCACATGAGATCTGATTGTTTAGAAGAACCTGGCACCTCTGCCTCTCTCTCATGCTCCCTCTCTTGCCATGTAATATATCAGCTCTTCCTTCACCTTCTGCCACTGTAAGCTTCCTGAGGCCTCACCAGCAGCTGAGCAGATGCTGGTGCTGTGCCTCCACAGTCTGCAGAACCATGAGCCAACTAAGCCTTTCTTTATAAATTATCCAGTCTCAAGTATTCCTTTATAGCAATGCAGAACAGACTAATACAGAAAATGTGAGCATAATAGGTAATCCAAATGTCAAAATATGTTAGGAAGTTATGAAGATGGGTTGAGGGGAGAGAACTTCCAAAGGGACCACTATATGCAAGGACAACAAGTCACCAAGAAGCTCCTCGTAGTTAAAGCAGAGGGTAAACATGAGGGAGAAGCAGACACGGGCCCAACCATGGCCAACTCTGCCTATCATCCTGAGGTTCTGGCCCTCGTGCTGTGGGTAATAAAATATCACTGAAGGAATATCATTAAGGTACTGCCATGGTCAGAATCTAGTTTTGCAAATATTTCTTTATTGAGGGGAGAAGGAAGAAAACAAAACCTGATAACACTGGTATGGAGACTTTAACAGCTATTTGTATTGGCGTGAATAAGGAATGAGAAGATCCTGCGTTAAAGCAATGGCTGTGGGATGGATGAATTATTTTGATTTGTTTATAGGGTACACTCCACTGAATTTTGTGAGAGTTGGGGTAGAATAAGTCACTTTACCTAGGCAGATACATATATAGGAAGGTTTTGTCAGGTATCTTAATAGGGAAAAAAGGGAAACAGCCTCATATAATGATTTTGGATTTGAGGCTAGGAGGGAGTAACATTTACTATCTCTCTGATATTAATTATTAATCCTAAGTTGCACTCTCCTTACCTGTATTATAAATATAATAAAGTACCTTTCTTGTAGGATTATACTGACAATGAAATGAGGTGGGACATGAAAATCTTTAACCATTGACTCTGGCTAATAATAAGAGATGAATACTTTTTTGGTCATGTCTTTTTCCCCCTGATTCTTATTAGTTCTGTAACATCAGTTGGGATAGAAAATATAGAGTATTTCAGGTGAAAGAAGAGGAGGGAGACAAGTTTGATTTGAGTATCTAGGATCTGATTTGCCTGTAAGATATCCAGATGGAATGATCTGCATAGGTAGTTGGCATTTCAAAATGGTCTCTAGCAGGTGATTAGCAATTCAAGGTCTGAGAATTAGAGGAAAGTAGAGGTGAGAAGTATAGGTCATATTAAAATTGATGCCAGAGATGTGAAAGATATTGTCAGAGAGAATGCATAGCAATCAGAAGGGTTAGGGGCCAGGAGCCAAGAAAGGAGGCTAAGAAGGAGTAGCTGGACAGTAGGTGGTAATTAGCTTAATATTCTATAAAGCAAGCAAGAAATTTTTATAAGAAAGAATTTAATCATAGATAAACACTCCAGATATAATATGTGGAGTGGATTAAATATAGCTAGTTATAGAGAAGTGGTAGAGGCAGAAGCTAGATATATTAAAGGGTGAATGAAAAGTGATTAAGTAGAGAACAGGAATGTAAGGTTGTTCTTTGAAGGCCCTGGAGGGTGAGGGCAAGAGGACAGCAAAGACTGCTAGTTGCCCAGTCAATTTCAACTCTTATTGGGTAACAGAATCCTTCTAATTTTGGTTACTGTAATATGATCAGTTTAAAATGACATTCCCAAGCCTCCTTGCAGTTGGGTAACTAATGAGATATAATGGCCACCCACTGGGTGAGCTTGGGCTTCCAAGAAAGCTCTTTTAAGGACTGACTCAGCTGGGAGACATGTCCTTTTCCCCTCTCCTTTCTCTACCTTCCTGAAATGAAAATGAAATAGCTGAAGTCACATAAACCATCTTGGATCTTGGAAAAATGGTTAAGAGAATCTCAGATACTTTTAACATCAATATGCTTGAACTCCTGAATCAATGGTATCAACTATTTACTTCTATTATGTGAGATAAATACATATTTTAAGTCCCTGTGGTTGGCACTGTTTTTAGCAGCCGAATATAAACTGACAAAATGTGATAGCTAGATAATATAAGATTAAAAGAACATCCATATTTCTAATCAAAGCAGTAGCTTACAACTTCTTCAAGGTTATTTTTTTTTAGATTGATTTACTATCTTTTCCTCAATAGGGAACATGGATAAATCACTTCACTGTCAGGTACTCTGTAGCATCCTGATAAAAATGTGCATCTTTTCACTCTTTCTTTTTTTTTTTTAATTTTTTTTAAATTGAATTTTAGGTTTTGGGGTACATGTGATGAACATGCAAGATTGTTGCATAGGTACACACATGGCAGTGTGGTTTGCTGCCTTCCGTCCCCTCACCTGTATCTGTCATTTCTCCCCATGCTATCTCTTCCCACCTCCCCACCCCCCCGCCCCTCCCCCATTTCCCCCCAACAGACCCCAGTGTGTAGTGCTACCCTCCCTGTGTCCATATGTTCTCATTGTTCAACACCCGCCTATGAGTGAGACTATACGGTGTTTGATTTTCTGCTCTTGTGTCAGATTGCTGAGAATGATGGTTTCCAGGTTCATCCATGTCCCTGCAAAGGACGTGTACTCATCGTTTTCGATGGCTGCGTAATATTCCATGGTGTATATGTACCACATTTTCCCTATCCAGTCTATCATCGTTGGGCATTTGGGTTGGTTCCAGGTCTTCGCTATTGTAAACAGTGCTGCAATGAACATTCGTGTGCACGTGCCCTTGTAGTAGAATGATTTATAATCCTTTGGATATATACCCAGTAATGGGATTGCTGGGTCAAATGGGATTTCTATTTTTAGGTCCTTGAGGAATCACACTGTCTTCCACAACGGCTGAATTAATTTACATTCCCACCAACAGTGTAAAAGTGTTCCTATTTCTCCACATCCTCTCCAGCATCTGTTGTTTCCCGATTTTTTAATGATCGCCA
The DNA here is from genome assembly GCF_048565385.1 of Saimiri boliviensis. Classification (NCBI taxonomy): domain Eukaryota; kingdom Metazoa; phylum Chordata; class Mammalia; order Primates; family Cebidae; genus Saimiri; species Saimiri boliviensis. The sequence continues at coordinate 82,573,900 of NC_133451.1, forward strand.
TTCTAACTGGTGTGAGATGGTATCTCAATGTGGTTTTGATTTGCATTTCTCTGATGACCAGTGATGATGAGCATTTTTTCATATGTTTGTTGGCCTCCTGTATGTCTTCTTTTGTAAAGCATCTGTTCATATCCTTCGCCCATTTTTGAATGGGCTTGTTTGTTTTTTTCTTGTAGATCTGCTTTAGTTCTTTGTAAATTCTGGATATCAGCCCCTTGTCAGATGGGTAGGCTGCAAAAATTTTTTCCCATTCTGTTGGTTGCCGATTCACTCTACTGACTGTTTCTTTTGCCGTGCAGAAGCTGTGGAGTTTGATTAGGTCCCATTTGTCTATTTTGGCTTTTGTTGCCATTGCTTTTGGTGTTTTGGTCATGAAGTCCTTGCCTACACCTATGTCCTGAATGGTTTTGCCTAGATTTTCTTCTAAGGTTTTTATGGTGTTAGGTCTGATGTTTAAGTCTTTAATCCATCTGGAGTTAATTTTGGTGTAAGGTGTCAGGAAGGGGTCCTGTTTCTGCTTTCTGCACATGGCTAGCCAGTTCTCCCAACACCATTTATTAAACAGGGAGTCCTTTCCCCATTGCTTGTTTTTGTCAGGTTTGTCGAAGATCAGATGGTTGCATTTGCTGAGGAGTGATTTATTGCCAATTATGTGGTCAATTTTAGAGTAGGTGTGATGTGGTACTGAGAAGAATGTATATTCTGTGGATTTGGGGTGGAGAGTTCTGTAAATGTCTGTTAGGTTTGCTTGTTCCAGGTCTGTATTCAGGTCCTGGATATCCTTGTTGATTTTCTGTCTGGTTGATCTGTCTAATATTGACAATGGGGTGTTAAAGTCTCCCACTATTATTGTGTGGGAGTCTAAGTCTCTTTGTAAGTCATTAAGAACTTGCCTTATGTATCTGGGTGCTCCTGTATTGGGTGCGTATATATTTAGGATCGTTAGCTCTTCTTGTTGCAGTGATGCTTTTACCATTATGTAATGTCCTTCTTTGTCTCTTTTGATCTTTGTTGCTTTAAAGTCTATTTTATCAGAGATGAGAATTGCAACTCCTGCCTTTTTTTGCTCTCCATTTGCTTGGTAGATCTTCCTCCATCCCTTTATTTTGAGCCTTTGTGTATCCTTGCATGTAAGATGGGTTTCCTGGATACAGCACACTGATGGGTTTTGGCTTTTTATCCAATTTGCCAGTCTGTGTCTTTTGATTGGGGCATTTAGTCCATTGACATTTAGGGATAGTATTGTTATGTGTGAATTTGATACTGTCATTTTGATGCTACCTGGCTGTTTTGTTGGTTAGTTGATGCAGCTTCTTGATTGTGTTGATGCTCTTTTACCATTTGGTGTGTTTTTGGAGTGGCTGGTACTGGTTGTTCCTTTATATGTGTAGAGCCTCTTTCAGGAGTTCTTGTAGAGCAGGTTTGGTGGTGATGAAATCTCTGAGTGCTTGCTTGTTCATGAAGGATTTTATTTTTCCTTCACTTATGAAGCTTAGTTTGGCTTGATAGGAGATTCTGGGTTGAAAGTTCTTTTCTTTAAGGATGTTGAATATTGGCCCCCAATCTCTTCTGGCTTGTAGGGTTTCTGCTGAGAGATCTGCTGTGAGTCTAATGGGCTTCCCTTTGTGGGTAACCCGACCTTTCTCTCTGGCTGCCCTTAGCATTTTCTCTTTCATTTCTACCCTGGTGAATCTGACGATTATGTGCCTTGGGGTTGCTCTTCTTGACGAATATCTTTGTGGTGTTCTCTGTATTTCCTGGATTTGAATATTGGTCTGCCTTGCTAGGTTGGGGAAGTTTTCCTGGATAATATCCTGAAGAGTATTTTCCAGCTTGGATTCATTCTCTTCATCACATTCAGGTACACCTATCAGACGTAGATTAGGTCTTTTCACATAGTCCCACATTTCTTGAAGATTTTGGTCATTCCTTTTTGCGCTTTTTTCTCTGTTCTTGCCTTCTCTTTTTATTTCATTGAGTTGATCTTCGACCTCTGATATCCTTTCTTCTGCTTGGTCAATTCGGCTGTTGAAGCTTGTGCATGCTTCACGAAGTTCTCATGTTGTGTTTTTCAGCTCCATCAATTCACTTATACTCCTCTCTATGCTGTCCATTCTTGTCAGCATTTCGTCCAATCTTTTTTCAAGGTTCCTATTTTCTTTGCGTTCATTTAGAACATGTTCTTTTAGCTCAGTGTAGTTTCTTACTACCCACCTTCTGAAGTCTGATTCTGTCATTTCATCACCCTCCTTCTCCATCCGGTCTGGTTCCCTTGCTGGTGAGGAGTTGTGATCCCTTTTAGGAGGAGAGGTGTTCTGGTTTCGGGAGTTTTCATCCTTTTTGCGCTGGTTTCTTCCCATTTTTGTGGGTTTATCCACCTGTTGTCCTTCTCTGTCCCAGGGAGTTGGAGCTTTATGAGTTTCCGTTGCACTACTGCCTTTTTTGATTTTTCTTTCAGGTCTGACCCGCCCAGCTAGCAGCACGCCTGGCCACTGCCTGCCGCAGGGGCTTTGCTGAGCTGCTGTGGGCTCCACCCAGCTGCCCTGAGCTCTTCCCTGTAGTCCTTTCTACATGGGCGTATTTAGAACTGTCTCGGCAACGGTGGCCCCGCCTCTGTTATGGTGGACTCTCTCTGTTGTGGCAGGTTGCCTCGGCAACGGTGGGTTGCCTCGGCAACGGCAGCCTGCCTCTGTAGCGGTGGAGAGTCTCAGTAATGGTGGAAGCCCCTCCCCCACCAAGCCGGACTGTCCCAGTTCAGCTGTGCTTGGTTTGAAGGGCTCAACCCAGAGGGTTTCCAATTACTGTTTTTGTTTTCGTTGTTGTTGGGGGTGGAGGGGTGGGACCAACCGAGCCTGATCACCTGGCTCCCTGACTCAGAGTCTTTTCTTTTAAGTTGAAGGACCCTGAGTTCTGGCCGCTTGTTGAAAAGGCGCCGGGATCTCCTGTGCTGCGACTCACGGAGTCGGCTCGAACTGGGGCGCCGGCTCCTGGCGGATTTTTTGCCTAGGAATCTCCTGGCCTGGCTCACTATTTCAGCTGAATGGGCAACTCTGCCGTCTCAGGGCTCTGCTCGCCAGCTAAGAAGGCTCCCAGACCAGTGGCTTTTGTATGGAGAACCGCAGCAACAGGGATTGGTCACAGCAGCCGCGCAGGCGGAATCAGCTCCGCGGGGGCCAAAACAGCCACACCGGCTGGGACTGCGATGCTGGCGACCCCTCTGCCTGGGTATCTCCTGGTCTGTGGGCAATAAGAGTTCGTCTGGAAATGCGGCGTCCACTCACCCTCTGCACTTTCACTGGGAGCTGAAGTCCTGAGCTGTTCTTAGGCGGCCATCTTCCCAGCATTCCCCCCACTCTTTCTTTTTATTCTTTTCATCCCCCTCTTTCCATCTTTCTTCTGTCTCCCCCTCTCCAACTCCCTTGATAGGTAAGATGCTTTTGAATACATCAAGAGGTTAATAAACATTGAATAATTGTATGTAAAGTGTCTGAACAATAAAATCTCTGCAGATAGGAAGATATTAAAGAGTTAGCTTAAAACATTGCACAGGAAACATAACGGTGTTATGTATCTTTCCAATAAGCAAACTGTTTTGGTCTTGTTAGCAAATGAAGTGGCATTCACCACCTAAGAGGGTTCAGGCATCTCAACCCACCAGGAGAATAGGGGGTCTCTCACGCACAGGCACACAGACAAGATACACCACACAGAGGGAATGAGAAGCCACACCCTGTGATAATAACAGAGCATCAGACATTTTCTAAATGCTGTTTGACAGGAGAAAAAAAATTCATCAGTATTCCCATGGAAGACTGTTGAAAATCACTGAGCAAAACTTCTGCAATTTCAAATCCAGAGACTGAATATGTTCTACAAATAGAAATAAGCAGTCTGTTACCTTCAAACAACATCCCTGTGGAGGGCAGCTTGGGATACTGAGTTGAGTCACCAGAAACTGGACAGAAATGGAAGGGAATCATCTACATCAGAGGAGAAACAATTATCTTAGCCATCCATCTGGCTAGTGGGATTTTCTAGCTGTTTAGTAAGGAGAAACTGCTTTATGCTATTTGTGATTATTAAAAATTATAGTTATTTTAGTTGTTTAGGAATATAATCAGGTTCTCATTTCACCTTGTGGGATCAATAATTTCAGTGAACTCTTAGGTCCCAAATTAAGATCGAGATGGAATTATCTAGTAGGTAGTTGGTAATTTGAAATGGTACCTAGTAGGTGATTACTAGATATTACTTTGAATTTCCATATCTTCAGGTCTTGGGGCTGAAGTGGGAGCATGAAGGGACATTTTTGGGTGATGGAAAAATGTTTTGTATCTTTGTCATTTCATTGGTAACATAGATATATTCATTGCCAAAACACATTGAAATGTACATTTAAAGGGAATATATTTTGTTCCTCAATAAAAATGATGTATTGAGCACATCAACCTACCCAATGTTCTTCCTGTTAAGATCTTCTACTACTGAGAAGAAGGAGGCAACAAAATCTTTTACAGAATGGTGTTTTAAGAAGACATATATTTGATCTAAGTGCGTCAAAGTGAGCTGCTACACTTATAGGATATAGTAAATATAAACTTCTTTTATTTTTCCAGTAACATGTTGCCAAGGGACTGTGCTTATCATAAAGTCCCAGCAAATGAAAAGGAAAGACACTGACTGGGAGAAAATATTGTCAACATATATCTAACAAAGGAGAGGAATTATGCCCCAGGAACAGTACTTAAAACAGATTATACCCTGGAGCTTTGCTTATGGCTGGGTCTGATTTAAATGATTTTGGGCTGATGCTATAATGGGCCTTTGAGCTGATGCTGTGATGGGATGAGACTCTTGGAAACTTTTAAAAGGCGTCACCAATAAGCATATGAACAGATGACCCTCATCACTGGTCATCAAGAAAAGGCAAATTAAAACCACAATGAAATACCATTATATACTCACAAAAAGGGACAAGATTTAAAGGACTAACACTATGTTTTGAGAAGATGGAGGCAACTGGAAATCTTGTAAAATATGCAATGACTCAGACACTTGAGAATCAAATTTGGCTGATTCTTAAACCGTTACAATGTTAATACTTACCATATGCCCCAGCAATCCCACTCTTATGTATTTACCTAGAGAAATGTAAGCACATGTTTACACAAAGAACTACGGATAAATGTTCACAGCAGCTTTATGTGTAATATCTCCAAACCGGAAACAATACTGCTGTCCAGCAGCAGGTGAACGGGTAAACTAACTGGTAATCCTGCAGTGGAATACTACACCCAGCCAGCAGCCAAGCACAGAGGATGTACTGATTAAGGCCCATTCCTAAGGACTGGGCTCCTCCGGTAGGAGTCTGCTTTGGGTACACCCCCTCTGCCTGACCAAACCTTTCTTGGAATTGCACTGCAGTCTAAGCCTTTTTTTTTTTTTTTAACCCGCTCAACCTGCCTTCTTCCTTTCTTTTATAGGTGTTGGAACTGTATAATCTGTAGACTCTTCAGGTCTTCTCAGGATTCTCTTCCCTTTATCTGTCACAATATTTCTCCTAAACCTCTTTCATGGCTAATCCTTTCTTGGCATCTGCTTCCCAGAATACTCAGATTAACAAAACTGTTGCCTGGGGCTGAAGTAGGAGCATACAGGGACATTTTTGGGTGATGGAAAAATGTTTTATATCTTTGTCACTGCAGTGGTTATATAGATACATTCATTGTCAAAACATATTGAAATGTACACTTAAAGGGAGTATATTTTGTTCCTCAATAAAAATGATTTAAAACAAAACATAATCTCAAATGCTGCCCATGACTTGCTGGGCAGGGCAAATACTGACCAGGTAACATGCCATGTCTGGATTGCAAAGGCAAAGGAGATAAAAAGTCTATATGGTACAGTATTGGGAAAAACAATCTTCACTTATTTAGAGGTTGCATTTAGAAATCTTTAGGAATCGTAAGTCTCCTTTTAAGGATAAGCCTATACCATTAGGTCACTATGGTGACTTGCTTGTAAGTGAGCATAAAATGGTTAAATAATAAAGGTCCAGTTGGTTGTAGCAAGAACAATATTTGAAGGAAACAGAGAAATTTCCATTAAGTAATGACTTATAAAAAAAGGGATAAGATTTTTAAGGTAGTTTTTAATCTGAATATTTTTTCTTCATAAATCTGGAATTATCTCTAAATTCTTACCCACTGATAGTGTAGAGAGAGTCGGTGCCCTGAGGCAGCCTCTAGCCCATTTCACCAAGCATGGACATTAGATGAAGTTGGCAGTTCTAGCACTTATCAGTGATTTATATTCTCCCTCTCCTTGCCTACTTCTGCCCCCCAGGTTATGACTTCATTGAGGATGGTAACACAGGCTTTATTTTTCTTTCTTTTTCTGGATTAGCCAGTTCACAATAGGCAAACAGTATTTTTTATTGCATAGATAATTGAATGAATAAATAACTTTCTATCACGACTCTGCTTCTCATGGGGCAACCCTTCAAAACACACCTTGTTTATTTTCTTCCAAGCTAAGCTGAAAATCTGTAAGAACAATATTCCTTTATTGATTCTGTTTTTCTTCATTTACTATCTATTCATTTTTACTACCAGATAGGTTTAGCCTTTACTAGAAACTAAGGAGCCAGATCAAAACAGGTTCCTACTACTATAATTGAGGTGAGCTTATGCCTTGCAAGATCCTGAGTGCAGAGGGCTTGATGTGGTACCTAATTGAATGGCTATGTTGCTCAAATCCAAATGAAATCTTTCTAAGTTGACTTGACCACTGCAGAACAATTAGAAATATCAAAATCCATCTGATGTAGAAATTTTCATTACATACCTTTAAAATACAATATAAACAAAACCTAAAGAAAGCGATAATTTTAAAAATGAGATTTTAATTGTAGGATGCTTTTTGATTTATAGGAAAATTTCAAAGATAATGCAGAGAGCATAATTGTACTCTTTACCTAGTTTCCGGTAATGCTAACATCTTGTTTTATTATGTACATATATCACAGCTAAGAAAACAACTTTGGTACAATATTGTTTATTGAACTCAAGACCTTATTCGGATTTCACTAGTTTTCCCCTAATGTCTATTTTCTGTTCCACAATCCTCTCAAGGATTCCACATTACATGTAGTCATCACGCCTCCTTTGTCCTCTCCACTGTGTGACAGTTACTCCATCATTCTTGACTTGCAGGACCTTGCCATTTTTGAGGAGTATTTTGTAGAATGTCCTTAAATATGGATGTGTCTAATTTTTTTTTCATGATTTGACTAAGGTGTTGGGTTTTTATGAGAAAGACTGCAGAGGTGAATTCACATCACATCCTATCAAGGCTACATGGTATTCTTGTGTAGTCATGAAGATGTTAATCTTAATCACCTGACCAGGGTTTCCTATTGTAAAATCACCCTCCCCCCTTGCTTTCCCTACTCTATACTTTGGAAACGAGTCATGACATGTAGCCCACAGTCAAAAGTGGGTGGCAGTTTAAGCTCCACTGCCTGGAGATGGGGGAAGCTACATAAACTATTTGAAATTCTCATCTCCACCTTTGCTTACATATTCAGTCATTTATTTATATCACCATGGACTTGGGACATTTCTTTTATGCTTTTCTTTATCTTCCAATCTATCCTTATTTATTTTGTTCTCACTGCTCCAGCTTTAGCTATTAAATGATCTTTCAGGTTGGCTCTGTCTGACTTGCCTCCATCCTTCTGTTCTCTGAGCACTTCCTTACATCCTGGCACTGTAAAATCCTCCTAATTTACCTTGTCTATCCCATGCCCCAGCTCAAAAAGTAGACATTTCTTCAAAGAGCCCTGGTTCTTTTTATTGGACCACAGAGTTAGAGCTGATCATCCAAGCACTGGGTAACAGTTATCTTTTTAAGAGCACAATTTTTGAAGTTCCAGCAGCTGCTGAAATATCACTATACGACTGCATGCCTGGTATTTAGCTGAGGGAAGACTTTTGTTTCATATACTAGATATATTTACTAGGGTTTTCTGTATATATACTATGGTTTTCTGTTGTATACTATTTTCTTTAAGTTCTGGTTACTGTTTTTTATGGGGGGATTCCTGTAAGATGTATGGATCAGTGGGTTACACTGGGAATTGTTTTGGCCACAAGAAACAGCTGGTTTCAAAAAGAACGTATCCCTAGATTAATTTTCTCCCAGCTGAGTTACACTGTTATGTTGTACAGTTGTACATACATGACAGTTCTGTTCTGTAACTCACTGGGTTGAAGAGGCCTGGTACGCAGGTATAGGTATAATAACTTGGTGAATTCATCATTATGGAGTTTGGTCCCCTTATTTTCATGCTGTTTTATAAGCACACTGATAACTGACATGCCTTTCAGGAGCAGGCTTATGTTATTCAAGCTTGTGGAAACTGACACATTACTCTAACTCCGATTGACTCTTTTGCAGTAATAAATGTGCAATGGTAAGCAAACTAGAATACCTGTATCAGTAGAATCTTTCCAATTAAATGTGATGTTCAGGAAGCAAAATTACCATCAGAAGCCTGCCTGGTGAGCGTGGATCAAAACAAGGGGAATTTTACAGCTCACAATTCACATGCCTCATGGCATATTGTCAAAGCAGCCTGATGCACCTTCTTCCCAATGAGGCTACCTTTGCCTTTATGAGTAGGAAGTTCTGAATGGACATAGCTGGCTTCTAGCTGTTTGAGTCTCTTAGCTTTCTGGACTGACAGTCCCAGCTATTCTGCTCTGACACATACTGCTCTAAACATGGTACAATATAAGTGGGTAATATTCTAAATTCAAAAATTCAAATTATATTCCAGTCACATATTTTCTGAAAATAACTGTCTGATGTTGACTCAAGATTCTGGTGTTTACAAAATCTTAAAATGTTTTTAGTCACATTTCATAAAACCGAAAAAGAAAAAAATTAGAAAACAAAAGTTGGAGTTTACTTCTACAAAAGACTTATGCACAGATATTGCATATGGATCTTATTAGTTTAATCCAGACAGAGCAAAAATTTTTTTAATCCTAATTGTATCCTCCCTCTGGCTCCCATTCTCATCTCCCATGGGAGAAGCACTGTTCTGCTGTTCCCATGTAATTGTGTGACCTTGGATATATTATTTAACTTTTATTTAATATAATCCTGTGTTTCCTTATCTGTGAAATGAGGAAAAGTAATAATCCTTCAGAAGTTTGATGTATGGATGAAATGAGATAAAATATATCAATGTTTTTGAAAATTCACTGGTGAATAGTAAGCATTCAATAAAGGCTAGCTGCAATCAATAGCTAACAGTCCCCAAACAACAGCTTAAAGCTGTACTCAACATTTCAAATGCTGCAGCAACCCTCTTCCTCCGACTCAGTGTTGCCCTGTTCAAGTGGCCTGGATAAATCAGCATTCATCTGGTGAAGAAACAGGGATGCCAGGCTGAAATACTCAAGTGGAAGGCTGAATACTCTACATCATCATGGCAGCAGTTAACTGCTAGCTATTTATTTTTTGAAATGTAAAACTGTTAAAAACCAAGAGCAGTTTTTCATGAGCACTGATTCTTACTCGTAAGTGTCTAGCAGGGATTGCCAAGTGTGATTATTATTTATTAGTATATTTTTATGTTAGAAGAAAGCCTTCATATTCATAATAAATACTTGCACACATGATCACTTTAACCTGATCATTTTAATTTTACAAATGGGCTTTTCTTTTCTCCTAAGGCAGCTTTATTCGGAAGCTGAATGAATAGCCTACAAAACAACAGGGATTATAGTTAAGAATGGTCTTCCTGATTGCTGTGTCATGAATGCAAGACTGTAATGAGGACAGCCTTGACAGAATGTCATCCACTTGGATTACTGTGCAAATGATAATCTGTCACTCTGGTACTCTTGAGATACAGGAAAAGGCTGTTGTGCAGTGTGTTAACATGTGTTTGTGAGGAGATGTTCATTGAAGGTTATGCCTGACATCCTCTTGTCTCTTGAGTCTCTTGGTGGATTTCTAATTTCATCTATTTCATTAGTCAGATACTGGTTGTTAGAATGATTAGTGCTCCAGGAGGACTCACCCAAGTGCAGTCACCAGGGTCTGCTCTCTGTGGAGCGAAAAGTATCTCAGAGGCTTATCTGCTCCTAAAGCCAGGGATTGTGGGGGCACACAGCTGTGTCCGACAATTAAAAATCACTCAAGCTTGTTTTTTAGGGGGCACAATTGTCAGAATTTGCTCTGTCCCCTTGCCAAGTTTGATTTTTGTCAAAGCTGACCCCAGTCTTTTATTCTAATTATACTTTCTACTTTGTTGAGCTGTTTGAATAGCAGCTCCTCTTTTAGTCTTATCCACTCCATTTTGGACTTCTGAAATTTAACTGTGTTATCTTACTTATAAATTTTCCTTGTTAATGTCCCCTGGTTTTTACCTTGTTACCTTGGAAAACAACCTCAGGACCCATGATCTAGGTTGTTCCAGCCACTCTTCCATATGGCGGAGTCTTAGACCAGCACTGGAAAAATAATGTTTCACACATTTTACATGATGGGGGGATGAAGAATGATAGAGGGATGAGGAATGATAGAGGGGATGAGGAATTATAGAGGGGATGAGGAATGATAGAGGGGATGAGGAAGTAATTCTTGCATTTGAAGGATTGTGAACTCTTCTTTCTTAACAAATCAGAGAAAAACTAGAAGCTACATTACTAGCACATTTATTTTTACATCCTTTTTTGAAAAATTGCACATCGGTAAATGCTATAATCAAGTTTATTATTTTATTTAAACAAAGACCTTCTATTTTATTTTATTTTACTTCTTATATTTTCCAAACTCACATAAGCAAATTCCAAAATGCTGGAAGTAGTAATCATTCTGATTTCAATTATGATCATTTTAAAACATTAAAATTGAAATGTAAAATATGCTTATTTTAAAATTAATAAAATATAGTTATAGGATCCCTCTTATAGAATTGCCATAGCATCACAGGAGTTTATACATGTAAAGCACTTTATTCAGTGCCTGGAACATGAAGCGTACAATCAAATAGCTGTTATTATTATTAGCATTGGATTTCATATTTATAAAATAAATAGTTCGTAGCACATGACCTACAATGTCCTTACCAATTTTTAAATCTTAAATCTGAATTTTTACCTCCAAGAGGATTTCTGGTATATCTGTGATATTGCTCACTAATTACCTCAAAAATATTGAATGTGTAAACTTCGGATAGCATAAACATATTATATACACGTATGTAATAACAGAAAAATGAGAAAGTAAGAGTGTTAGGTGATAATAGTTGCAAGAAAAGCAAGGAAAGGGGATAATGAAGGGGAAAGCTGGAATGTGGTCCTATTTTAGAAAAGGTTAATATGGAAAGAACTCTCTGGTAAGTCATGGTATGCAACATATTTGATTAACATGAGAGTAGAAGCCCTGTGGATATCCAAGGAAAGAGGGTTCTTGTTTCATGTCTCAGAAGGGATATACCCAAAACATATTATGACCCTTAAAGTCAAATGAGCTATTGCTTAGCATTCAATTCAATACAAAGGTTACTTCTTTGCTTTCAGAACAAAAGAGAAGCCAGTCAATTATCTCTAAAGCATCTGTGACACATGGTCTGATCCATGCCCAAGAGGATTAATTTTCCAAACAAGAACCTCTGGATAGCTGTATTGATGAGAGATATTCAACTTGGTGAGAAAGTTGTCTCTCAGATCACTAGCTTAGACTGTTAGATATTAACAGTAGAATTTTATTATCAGATAAAGTTTAGCATATCTGATTGATACAGACTATATCTCCATGAGACCCTGATAATCAAATGTGCATGAAATTTCTGTCTTATTGATATTTTATTAATCTTATTTCCTCATTACTTGCTGTATTGAAGCCGAGTAGCCAGAAGACTGGTTAAAAAAATAAATATATTTATTATTTGATTAGGATAGTGCAATGGAAAGTGCTCAGGAACAATTGATTTATTAATCAGTTGATTCATTAAATCTTTAAATATGTAAGAAATAAGTGAGGGGCATTGTGCTAAGGGTAGGTTGTTCAAATTCTAGTACAAACACTGTTATAAATGAGCTATATTATCTGAAGAAACATCAGCCTCTCTCTGAGTCTCAGTTTTCTCACAAGTTCAGTAATTACGGAGACCATATTGTATGCCAGGCCAGGTACCTTGTATTAGGAACACAGAGATGGAAGCAACAGCATTATGGGGTAGACAGATATGCAAACCATTAAAGCATGGAATGATGTGTGCATATTACAAATATACCCAAGGTAAAGTAAAAACAAAGAGGAGGTAGTGGTTAATCTGTCAGGGAAAATAGAGTTAGGAAAAGCTTTGCTGAACAGATGTTTAAGAATGGACAAAAGTGAGGGAAAAAAGAGAGAGAGAAAGAAAGTCATTTCCTACAGCTTATTAAGTTTAAGATTTCATGATTTTAGCAAATGCCTGTTGAACTTTTGGAGAAAGGCATGGAATTGGATGCTAATAATATCATGAAACAATTAAATGTAATATTCAGATGCTTAAAAAATATTGAAAGTTTTATAAATAAATAAAAGCCCTCATCATAGAGATATTTTAAAATTTCATTTGAGACTTTTTTTGGACTTTTTTATACATCTCCAACTAGGAACATCTCAGCCTGAAATGTAGACCTCCCTTCATAGTGAAGTTGTCCAACTGCTAATAAACCATTTGACTAATAGGTTTAGAATAATGACTTAATTGCATCTTATATGTCCATAAACTGATAAAATATAAAACTTTTGGATCAGTGTGTGTAAGTTCACTTAAAGTATATATATTTCTGTTTCTCTTACTATGCAGATGTTAATGAAATACAGAATATATGCATTAATTATGTTTGATAGCAATGCTAGTGGATGGCTTATTCCTTCAATGATTACTGTGATTATTATTGAGAAACTATAGAATTCATTTAAAAATATATAAATCTACCTTAACTATATCCGTAATGCCTGCCAAGTTATCACCTAAGGCATTTGGATTGTACAAAGATTTCAACAAAAGATGACCCAACACTTCATCTTATCTTACATCCTTTGGGATGAAACCTTGTGCAGTACTGAGACTATTCAACCAAATGGATTTTTTTTTTTTTTTTTTTTTTTTTTTGTTGGCTGAACTCATAGGCATCACACAAATCAGCAGAAGAATCTTTGCCTTATCCAGTGACTGTATCAAATAGCTATTGTTAGGATGTAAAGGTCTCAGTCAATCAGGACTTGAGGATCTCAAAAAATTTGATTTCTCTTTAAGAGACCTTTAGAATAGATGAAAACACAGAGGCCATCCTTGTTTAATAAGAGATGAATGGGGCTATGAGACTGATGGGAACTTTACTTCAATTAAATATGAGGGGAAGAACACAGAAAGATCTCAGAATAATTGAATTTTACGGTCCTTAGAAACAGGTAAGTAAATTCCTCCCATCTATGAGGAAACCGAAATGCAGAAAGATGAAGGGACTTGCAAAAGCCATGCAGCCAGCTTTTCTATAAATTGGCCAGGAAGAGTAGGACTCAATTTCAGACTTTTGACATTAGTTTATATAAATTTGTTTATACAAATACATACAGAAGAACTATAATGATGACATTGAAATCTACTCATCCCATAAATGTAAATATGTTATATTTGCCATCATCTAGTTTCCTCCATAATTTCAATAGATACTCTCATTTTCCAATATCTGCTCCTGCAAATTTGTCTTCTTTTTTTACAAATGCAGAATGTGTAGGCTTGTTACCTAGGTATACATGTGCCATGGTAGTTTGCTGCACCCACCAACCTGTGACCTACATTAGGTATTTCTCCTAATGCTATCCCTCCCATATCCTCCAACCCCCTAATAGGCCCTGGTATGTGATGGTCCCCTCTCAGTGTTCATGTCTTCTCCTTGTTCAATTCCCACTAATGAGTGAGAACATGTAGTGTTTGGTTTTTTGTTCTTGTGTCAGTTTGCTGAGAATGAGGATTTTCAGCTTCATCCATGTCCCTGCAAATGACATGAACTCATCCTTTTTTATGGCTACATAATATTCCATGGTGTATATGTGCCACATTTTATTTATCCAGTCTATCATTAATGGGCATTTGGGTTTGTTCCAAGTCTGTTATTGTGAACAGTACCACAATAAACATACCTGTGCATGTGTCTTAATAGTAGAATGATTTATAATCCCTTGGGTATATACCCAGTAATGGGATTGCTGGGTCAAATGCTAATCCTAGTTCTAGATAATTGACAAATCACCACACTGTCTTCCATAATGGTTGAACTAGTTTAATTTACACTCCCACCAACAGTGTGAAAGCATTTGTATTTCTCTACACCCTCTCCAGCATCTGTTGTTTCCTGATTTTTAATAATCGCCATTCTAACTGGCATGAGAAGGTATCTTATTGTGGTTTTGATTTGCATTTATCTAATGACCAGTGATGATGAGCTTTTTTTCATATGTTTGTTGGCTGCATAAATATCTTCTTTGGAGAAGTGTCTGTTCATATCCTTTGCCTACTTTTTGCTGGAGTTTTTTTTTTTTTTTCCTTGTAAATTTGTTTAAGTTCTTTGTAGATTCTGGATATTAGCCCTTTGTCAAATGGATAGATTCCAGAAATTTTCTCCAATTCTGTAGGTTGCCTGTTTACTCTGGTGATAGTTTTGTTTGCTGTGCAGAAGCTCTTTATTTAATTAGAGCCTATTTGTCAATTTTGGCTTTTTTTTTGTAATTGCTTGTGGTTTTTCAGTCATGAAGTCTTGGCCCATGCCTATGTCCTGAAAGGTATTGCCTAGGTTTTCTTCTAGGGTGTTTATGGTTTTAGGTTTTAAGTCTTTAATTTGCTTTGAGTTAATTTTTGTATAAGGTGTAAGGAAGGAAGGGATCCAGTTTCATCTTTCTGCCTATGGCTAGCCAGTTTTCCCAACACCATTTATTAAACGGGGAATCTTTTCCTCATTGCTTGTTTTTGTCAGGTTTGTCAAAGATCAGATGGTTGTAGATGCGTGGTGTTATTTCTGAGGCCACTGTTCTGTTCCATTGGTCTATATATCTGTTTTGGTACCAGTACCATGCTGTTTCTGTTACTGTTGCTTTGTAGTATAGTTTGAAGTCAGGTAATGTGATGCCTCCAGTTTTGTTCCTTTTGCTTAGGATTGTTTTGGCTATAGAGGCTCTTTTTTGGTTCGTATGAAATTGAAATTAGTTTGTCAATTTTGTGAAGTAAGTTAATGGTAGCTTGATGGGGATAGCATGGAATTTATAAATTACTTTGGGCAGTATGGCCATTTTTCACAATATTGATTCTTCCTATCCACAAGCATGAAATGTTTTTCCATTTATTTGTGTCCTCTCTTATGTCCTTGAGCAGTGGTGTGTAGTTCTCCTTGAAGAGGTCCTTTACATCTCTTGTAAATTGTATACCTAGTTATTTTATTCTCTTTGTAGCAATTGTAAATGGAAGGTTACTCATGATTTAGCTCTCTGTTTGTCTGTTATTGGTGTATAGGAATGCTTGTGGTTTTTACACATTTATTTTGTATCCTGAGAATTTGCTGAAGTTGCTTATCAGCTTAAGGAGATTTGGGGCTGAAGTGATGGGGTCTTCTAAATATACAATCATGTCATCAGCAAACAAAGATAATTTGACTTCCTCTTTTGCTAATTGAATTGAAATAATTTATTTCTTTCTCTTGTCTAATTTCCCTGGCTAGAACTTTCAATAATATGTTGAATAGGAGTAGTTAGAGAAGGCATCCTTGTCTTGTGCCAGTTTTCAAAGGAAATGCTTCCAGTTTTTGCCCATTCAGTATGATATTGGCTGTGGGTTTGTCAAAAATAGCTCTTGTTATTTTGAGATACGTTCCATCAATACCTAATTTATTGGGAGTTTTTAGCATGAAGTGCTAAATAATCTTGTTGAAGGCCTTTTCTGCATCTATTGAGATAATCATGTGGTTTTTGTCATTGGTTCTGTTTATGTAGTGGATTATGTTTATTGATGTGCATATGTTGAACTAACCTTGCATCCCAGGATAAAGGCGACTTGATTGTGGTGGATAAGCTTTTTGATGTGCTGCTGGATTCTGTTTGCCAGTATTTTATTGAGGATTTTTGCATCGATGTTCATCAGGGATATTGGCTTGAAGTTTTTACTTGTTGTTGTGTCTCTGCCAGGTTTTGGTATCAGGATGATGCCGGTCTCGTAAAATTAGCTAGAGAGGATTCCTCCTTTTCTATTGTTTGGAATAGTTTCAGGAAGACTGGTACCAGCTCCTTTTTGTACCTCTGGTAGAATTCGGCTGTGAATCTGTGGTCCTGAACTTTTTTTGGTTAGGAGGCTATTAATTGCTCCCTCAATTTCAGAACTTGTTATTGGTCTATTCAGGGATTCAACTTCTTCCTGGTTCAGTCTTAGGAGGGTATATGTATCCAGGAATTTATTCATTTCTTCTACATTTTCTAGTTTATTTGTGCAGAGGTGTTTATAATATTCTCTGATGGTAGTTTGTATTTCTGTGGGATCAGTTGTGATAGCCCCTTTATCATTTTTTATTATATCTATTTGATTTTTTTTTCTCTCTTTTCTCTATATTAGTCTCGCTAGTATCTACTAATTTTGTTGATCTTTTGAAAAAAACAGTTCCTGGATTCATTGATTTTTTTGAAGAGTTTTTCATGTCTCTACCTCCTTCAGTTCTGTTCTGATCTTAGTTATTTCTTGTCTTCTGTTAGCTTTTGCATTTGTTTGCACTTGCTTCTCTAGTTCTTTTAATAGTGATGTTAGGGTGCTGATTTTAGATCTTTTCTGCTTTCTCTTGTGGGCATTTAGATCTATAAATTTCCCTTTCCTTAAGTTTGTTATTTACCCAGTAGTCATTCAGGAGTTCATTTTCCATGTAGTTGTGATATTTTTGAGTGAGTTTCTTAATCCTGAGTTCTAATTTGATTGCACTGTATTCTGAGGGACTATTTGTTATGATTTCTGTTCTTTTACATTTGCTGAGGAGTGTTTTATTTCCAATTATGTGGTCATTTTTAGAATAAGTGTGATGTGATGCTGAGAAGAATGTATATTCTGTGGAGAGTTCTGTAGATGTCTATTATGTCCACTTGGTCCAGAACTGAGTTTAAGTCCTGAATATCCTTGTTAACTTTCTGTCTTGTTAAACTGTCTAATATTGATGGTGGGGTGTTAAAGTCTCCCATTATTATTGTCTGGGAGTCTAAATTTCACTTTAGGTCTCTAAGAACTTGTTTTATGAATCTAGGTGCTCCTGTACTGAGTGGATACCTATTTAGGATAACTAGCTCTTCTTGTTGCATTGTTCTCTTTACCATTATGTAATGCCCTTCTTTGTCTCTTTTGATCTTTGTTGCCTTAAAGTGTGTTTTATCAGAGCCTAGGATTGCAACCCTGCTTTTTTATTCTTCCTATTTGCTTGGTAAATATTCCTCTATCCCTTTCTTTTGAGCCTATGTGTGTCTTTGCATGTGAGATGGGTCTCCTGAATACAGTACACTAATGGGTCTTGACTCTTTATCCAATTTGCCAGTCTGTGTCTTTTAAATGGGGCATTTAGCCCATTTACATTTAAGGCTAATATTGTTATGTGTGAATTTGATCCTGCCATTGTAATGCTAGCTGATTATTTTCCCTGTTAGTTGATGTGGTTTCTTCATAGTCTTGATGGTCTTTACAATTTGGTTTTTTTTTTTTTTTTTTTTTTTTTTTTTTTTTTTTTTTTTTTGCAGTGGCTAGTATTGGTTGTTCCTTTCCATATTTAGTGCTTCCTTTATGAGCTCCTGTACAACAGGCCTGGTGGTGACAAAGTCTCTCAGCATTTGCTTATCTGTAAAGGATTTTATTTCTTCTTCACTGATGAAGCTTAGTTTGGCTGGATATGAAATTCTCACTTGAAAATTCTCTTCTTTAAGAATGTTGAATATTGGCCACCACTCTCTTCTGGCTTACAGGGTTTCTGCAAAGAGATCCACTGTGAGTCTGATGGGCTTCCCTTTGTGGGTAACCTGACCTTTCTCTCTGGCTGCCTCAACATTTTTTTTTCTTCATTTCAACCTTCGTGAATCTGACGATTATGTGTCTTGGAGTTGCTCTTCTTGAAGAGTGTATTTGTGGTGGTCTCTGTATTTATTGAATTTGAATGTTGGCCTGTCTTACGAGGTTGAGGAAGTTCTCCTGGATAATATCCTGAAGAGTATTTTCCAACTTGGTTCCATTCTCCCTGGCATTTTCAGGTACACCAAACAGAGATTTAATCTTTTCACATAGTCCCATATTTCTTGGAGGCTTTGTTTATTTCTTTTCACTCTTTTGTTTCTAATCTTGTATTCTTGCTTTATTTCATTGACTTGATCTTCAATTTCGGATATCCTTTCTTCCAATTGATCAATTTGGCTATTGATACTTGTGTATGCCTTACAAAGTTTTCATGCTGTGTTTTTCAGCTCTGTCTGGTCATTTATGTTCTTCTCTAAACTGATTATTCTAGTTAGCAATTCATCCAACCTTTCATCAAGGTTCTTAGCTTCCTTTAGCTCAGAAGAGTTTGTTATTCCCCACCTTCTGAAGCCTACTTCTGTCAATTTGTCAAATTCAAATTGCTGATTTCTCCCCATCTTTGTGGATTTATCTACCTTTGATCTTTGATGTCGGTGACCTTTGGATGGGGTCTCTGAGCGGATGTCCTTTTCGTTAAAGTTGTTATTTTTCCTTTCTGTTTGTAAGTTTTCCTTCCAACAGTCCGGTTCCTTTGCTGAAGATCTGCTGGAGTTTTCTGGAGGTCCACTCCAGACCCTGTTTGCTGGGTATCACCAGTGGAGTCTGCAGAACAGCAAAGACTGCTGTCTGTTTCTTCCTCTGGAAGCTTAGTCCCAGAGGAGCATGCACCAGTTGCTAGCCAAAGCTCTCTGTATAAGGTGTCTCTCAACCCCTACTGGGAGGTATCTCCCAATCAGGATACACAGGGGTCCGGGCCCACTTGAGGAGGCAGTCTGTCACTAATGAGAGCTTGAACACTGTGCTGGGAGATCTGCTGCTCATTTCAGAGCTGTCAGTCACAGATGTTTAAGTCTGCTGAAGCTGCACCCACAACCACCCCTTTCCCCAGGTGCTGTGTGTTAGGGAGATGGGGATTTTCTGTATAAGCCCCTGACTGGGGTTGTTGCCTCTTTTTCAGAGATGCCCTGCACAGAGAGGAGGAATCTAAAGACACAGTCTGGCTGTAATGGCCTTGCTGAGCTGTGGTGGGCTCCACCCAGTTTAAACTTCCTGTTGGCTTTATTTACACTGTGTGGTTAAAACTGCCTACTCAAGTCACAGCAATGGCAGAAGCCCCTCCCCACCACCGAGCTTGAACATCCAGGTCTACCTCAGACTGCTGTGCTAGTAGCAAGAGTCTCAAGCTGGTAGATCTTAGCTTATTGGTCTCCAAGGGGGTAGGACCCACTGAGCATAACCACCTGGCTCCCTGGCTTCAGCCCCCTTTCCAGGAGAGAGAATGGTTCTGTCCTGCTGGCATTCCAGATGCCACTAGGGTATGAAAATAACCTCCTGATGCTAGCTGGTGTCTGCCAAAACAGCCACCCAGTTTTGTGCTTGAAACCCAGGGCTCTGGTGGCGTAGGCAGCAGAGGGAATCTCCTGGTCTGCCCATTATGAAGACCACAGGAAAAGCAATGCATCTAGGTCGAATGCACCATTCTTCCCAGTACAGTCTCTCATGGCTTCCCTTGGCTAAGGAAATGAAATCCCCTGACCCCTTGTGCTTTCTTGGTGAGACAATGCCCCACCCTGCTTTGGCTCACCCTCTGTGGGCTGCACCCACTTTACAATCAATCCCAATAAGATGTACTAGCTACCTCAGTTGGAAATGTAGAAATCAACTGCCTTCTGTGTCTATCACTCTGGGAGCTGCAGAACCGGGCTGTTCCTATTTGGTCATCTTGCCAGCAGACCCAAATTTCTAATACATTTTAATCATTATTTGGTTACTATTCACTTGGAATTAAACCTAATAATGTTGTCTAAAGGTATTCACCTTTTGGAGGAAGAATACACAGAAACAATAAGGGAAAAC
The DNA here is from genome assembly GCF_048565385.1 of Saimiri boliviensis. NCBI lineage: Eukaryota > Metazoa > Chordata > Mammalia > Primates > Cebidae > Saimiri > Saimiri boliviensis. Next base: position 82,594,073 of record NC_133451.1, read on the forward strand.
ATAGTCATCAGTAAAGTGGAACCAAAATGTTTTTGCAGCTGTAGAGAAGCCCAAGGTAAATCAATGATATAATGGAGTTGAAAGGAAAACAAGACAGGCACAGTGATACATAATTCATTAATATATGAGAACTCTGAATGATTTTTTATGGGTACTTTCTTAGAGTGGCAAGGCTGACTGTTTTTATGGATGCTCACCTGGATTAACATTGGGGCCAATTGGCCACTAAAGATTTTGGATACATGTTCACCAAGTCCCTGCATTGTTACTGCTGTGGATCCTGAAGAAGTGGGAGTAGAAGGATGGTAGAAGAAACAGCAACTCAAAACTTCCTTTCCTTATCCTGAATAGACAATATTTTTATTAGTTCTTGTAGCATAATTGTAGGCCTCAGACATTCTTTTATTTTTGCTGGGGGAACAGAATCTCACTCACTCTGTCACCCAGGCTGGAGTGCAGTGGTGCAATCAATCTCAGCTCACTGCAACCTCTGCTCCCAGGTTCAAGCAATTCTCCTGCCTCAGCCTCCTCAGTAGCTGGGATTACAGGTACATGCCACCATGCCTAACTTTTGTATTTTTAGTGGAGATAGGGTTTCACCATGTTGGCCAGGCTGGTTTCAAACTCCTGACCTCAAGTGATCTGCCCGTCTCCGCCTCCCAAAATGATTACAAGTGTGATCCACTGCGCCTTGCATCAGACATTCTTTATAGATACCCGTGAAAACACTGTAATAATGTTGAGTTTGTTTCTTAACCTGAGAGAAATAAAATATAGTTAACAGTTAAAAATTAGTGCCAAAAAAACCCTTTAGAATCAAATTGATGATAAAATGATGATTTTATTACTTAACCAAATCAATAGGTCTATTAAATAAGCTGCTTAATTATAAATCAGAAAAGATAGTTACTTTTGCTGCTGCTCACTCATAATGCAGGAAATTTAGGTCACCTATTGAAAGGCTTATAGCTAACTATAGAAAAACTAAAATAGATTAGAAATAGATTTCCATGCTGCAACTTCTTTATAAGGTATAGATGCCCATCTGTTAAAAATGATTTGGCTTTTAAATATATCCTGCCTCTTTTAACTTTCCTAAACGGTTTTTCTTTTTTTTTTTGCTTTTTAAAATTATATGAATGATATAACCTCACTGTGTCGAATTTTAAAAATAGAAAAAATATTTTAAATCACTAATATTTTTATCACTCAGAAATTTTCATTACTATTAATATAATTTTAATGAATATTTTGATGAATTTTCCTTTGTTATTTTTAATATGCATATCTGTTTATACTTATAGTACATACACCAACACCTTGGCATTATACTCTGCATGCCTAACTTTAAACTGTATTCATTTAGCTGGGCCTCTCCTATGAAATTAAGCTTTCTTCAAAGTGAAATTTTGATTTGGGTGACATTTTCTTCCCTCTAGTTCCCTGATTTTGAAGTATTAGTTATTTTTATCATTCTATTCTAATATTAATGAACATAGACAAGACTGATGGTAAAAAATATGGTACAAGATGAAATCATAATTTCATTTTAGTTAGTATAATAACTGACACTACTAGTCAGTTCACCCTAGTAGTTACCCTACTGCCTTACTTCACGCATATCCTAGTTAATGCTGATAATAGTCTTGCTTCTTATGTCCCTCAAAATATTCACCACTCTATTCAATGTAGTACTGGACGTTCTAGCCAGGGATATCAGGCAAGGGAAAGAAATAAAGGGTACTCAAATAGGAAGAGAGGAAGTCAAGTTACCTTTGTTTGCAGATGATATGATTGTATATCTAGAAAACCTCATTATCTCAGCCCAGAAACTCCTTAAGCTGACAAGCAACTTCAGTAAAGTCTCACGATACAAAGTCAATGTGTAAAAATCACAAGCATTCCTATTCACCAGTAATAGACAAGCAGAGAACCAAATCATGAGTAAAGTCCCATTTACAATTGCTACAAAGAGAATGAAACACTAAGGAATACAACTTATAAAGGATGTGGGACCTTTTCAAGGAGAACTACTCACTACTGCTCAAGGAAATAAGAGAGGATGCAAACAGATGGGAAAACATTTCATGCTCACAGATAGGAAGAATCAAAATCACGAAATGGCCATACTGTCCAAAGTAATTTGTAGATTCAATGTTATTCCCATCAAGCTACCATTGACTTTCTTCACAGAATTAGAAAAAAATAACGTACATTTCATATGGAACCAAAAAAGAGCCTACATAGCCAAGACAATCCTAAGCAAAAAGAACAAAGCTGGAGGCATTATGCTACCTGACTTCAAATTATACTACAAGGCTACAGTAACAAAAACAGCATGGTACTAGAAACAGCATGGTACCAAAAGAGATCTATAGACCGATAGAACAGAACAAACCCATAGAACAAAACAGAGGCCTCAGAAATAACACTACACATCTGCAACCATCTGGTTTTCGACAAACCTGACAAAAACAAGCAATGGGGAAAAGATTCCCTATTTAATAAATGGTGTTGGGAAAACTGGCTAGCCATAGGCAGAAAGATGTAACTGGATCCCTTCCTTCCTTACACCTTATACAAAAATTAACTCAAGACAGATTAAAGACTTAAACACAAAACCTAAAACCATAAACACCCTAGAAGAAAACCTAGGTAATACCATTCAGGACATAGGCATGGGCCAAGACTTCATGACTAAAACACCAAAAGCAATTACAAAAAAAAGCCAAAATTGACAAATAGGCTCTAATTAAATAAAGAGCTTCTGCACAGCAAACAAAACTATCACCAGAGTAAACAGGCAACATACAGAATGGGAGAAAATTTTTGCAATCTATCCATCTGACAAAGGGCTAATATCCAGAATCTACGAAGAACTTAAACAAATTTACAAGAAAAAAAAAAAAAAAAAAAAAAAAAAAAAAAAAAAACTCCAGCAAAAAGTAGGCAAAGGATATGAACAGACACTTCTCCAAAGAAGACATTTATGCAGTCAGCAAACATGAAAAAAAGCTTATCATCACTGGTCATTAGAGAAGTGCAAATCAAAACCACAATAAGATACCTTTTCATGCCAGTTAGAATGGTGATTATTAAAAATCAGGAAACAACAGATACTGGAGAGGATGTAGAGAAATCCAAACGCTTTTATGTTGTTGGTGGGAGTGTAAATTAAACTAGTTCAACCATTATGGAAGACAGTGTGGTGATTCCTCAGTTATCTAGAACTAGGAATACCATTTGACCTAGCAATCCCATTACTGGTTATATACCGAAGAGATTATAAATCATTCTACTATAAAGACATATACACACGTATGTTTATTGTGGCACTGTTCACAATAACAAAGACTTGGAACAAACCCAAATGCCCATTAATGATAGACTGGATAAAGAAAATGTGGCACATATGTACCATGGAATAACATACAGTTCATAAAAAAGAATGAGTTCAGCTGGGCTCTGTGGCTCATGCCTGTAATCCTAGCACTTTGGGAGGTTGAGGTGGGTGGATCACAAGGTCAGGAGTTTGAGACCGGCCTGGTGAACATGGTGAAACCCCATCTCTACTAAAGATACAAAAATACAAAAAAAAAAACCTAGCTGGGGGTGGTGATGCATGCCTGTAACCTCAGCTACTTGGGAGGCTGAGGCAGGAGAATCACTTGAACCCAGTAGGTGGAGGTTGTGGTGAGCCAAGATTGTGCCATTGCACTCCAGCCTGGGAGGTAGGGAAAGACTCTGTCTTAAAAAAAAAAAAATGAAATGGAAAGAAATTTTATAAATTCCTGTCCTTTGCAGGGACATGGATGAAGTTGGAAGCCATCATTCTCAGCACACTAACACAGGAACAGAAAACCAAGTACCAGATATTCTCTCTCACAAGTGGGAGTTGAGCAATGAGAACACATAGACACAGGGAGGGGAACATCACACACAGCAGGGTCTTTTGGAGGTTTGGGGATAAGGGAAGGGAGACCATTAAGACAAATACCTAATGCATCCAGAGCTTAAAACCTAGATGACAGGTTGATAGGTGCAGCAAACCACCATGGCACATGTACACCTATGTAACAAACCTGCACGTTCCGCACATGTATCCCAGAACTTAATATATAATATATACATAGATATACATATATATACACACATATATATGTTCATTTGCTTCTTGTTTAAAGAAATCTCAATAAACTAAGACAGTTAAATTTATGAAACCAAATGAAGTTGACTTTCATCATGAAAACACCCTTTCAGTTCATACAAAAAGAAACAATTATAATTTTCTATTAAATCAACCATCCCTCAGATATGAAAATTATTGAAAGCTTTCAAAGTTTCAAGCAAATTTTAAAGAACATTCAGTAAAGTGAGACTCATGTCTAACTATTTTTTCTAAATGCCACAGATCCCCTATCTTTCCTTTTAAGTAGCCTGTTTCCTCTCACTTACTGTGGCTGAGCTTACTGATGTTTGTATGTGAAATGTCTGATGTGTATTCTTTACTGAAGACTTTTCTAGGGTAGTTGCATCCTCTGCTGGCCTACAGTTTGTGTGGGGGCCTTTCCCTCCTAATGCTCCCCTACTGCAGTCCTGGAATTCAGAGGGAAAAGGGAAGGAACCATATCCCCTTCTCCTTTAGTAGGAGGGACTATCCTGTCCCATCACATTGCAGTTATATGTGGATTTCTATGCTAACAAGGAAGGGCCAATTCAGAAGAGAATTACAGAAAATCCTTCATAGGAGACTTAAATTCCCTTTTGATAGTTCCTTCTTCTTTCAGGGATAGATAGTGTTATAGGCTGTAATTAGTGTTCCTCAGTAAGGTACTGCAAGGCTATGTGTGGCTATTCTCAGTTGAGAGTTTACATGTAGTTAACACGTTTTGCAATAGGCAAGACATGTAATATCTGGGAATTTCCAGGAGAATCTCTTTTCTCTAAAAATTGTATCATTAGAGATTAGATGAACCTTGCCCTTATATATATTTAAGGAGGTAGGGTGCCCCCAAAGACTCTTGATTTCTGCTAATAAGCTTATAAAAAGGTATTTCTCACTTTGTTTGAAAGAATTATTCCATCTCACCCACAGCAATTGATCCCAGATGTGCCCTTGAGGCCAAGTGCACCATGCAAACTAAGGGTTCCAGGATTTTATGAATATTCAAGCAAATCCCATCTTTAGCAGAAGTTAACTTACAGCCCAACACTGCTTAGCCTCCCCTTACATAGAGACTAAATGGGCATTTAGAAATTTAGGCAGGCCTCTGTAATATCTATTTTATTGTCATTATCATTAAAAATTCTATGTAACTTCTATTTTTCTTTAAATGCCCAAGGATAAAGCACCTGAACACTATAGTCTTCACAAGAAAATAGAGTAGAGATATTTTCTGGGAGAGAGAGGATTGGTTATTAATCGTTTCTCCCTTCTGGTAGGATCAGAATGTACTTATCTTCTGGAATATATTCCTTAATCACCTTTTGAAGTTATTATAGGAGTGTCCATAGAGTATCTTGCACACCCAAACCCATGTCCAGCTACCAGGGAGCTCATATGACCCAATCTGACTAATCATAGCACTCTCTGCATTTGGAGTTGTGTATCAAATGGTGTGTGACTTAAGCTACAACAATTCAATTTATTCCCTGGAATTTTATATGACCATGTAAAAAGAGAAGGCTTTTTTGTCCCCCCTCTGGGTCACTAAACTGAGACAATGTAAACCTAGAATAGATACCAGATCCATGATTGCCCTTCCCCATCGCAACTTACTGGTGGATAAAATTGTCCACAAGGTGAGACAATAAACTCAACCCACAGAAAGGAGACAAGAATGTAGTGTGATTTCCCAGTTATAGTTCCTTTAGCTTTTCTTTTTTTAAAATCTATTAGCTACTCCAGTAGCCTGCAATAAATTATCTATCTATCTATCTATCTATCTATCTATCTATCTATCTATCTATCATCTATCTATCTGTGTATCTATCTATCTATCATTGACTTGAGATTTGAGTGTTGACGTTATTGATAATAAGAAGGGCCAGGAGGCAGGGATCGACAAACCTTTAACTAAAAGACCAGAGAGTTACTGTTTTCCACTTTGTAGGCAATAGTATCTCTGTCTCTATTCAATCTGCTGTTGGAACATTAAAGCAGTCATTGACAATATGTAAATGAATGAACTTGGTTGTGTTCCATTTAAAAATATAAACACCATCCTGCGTTTTCAGGCTTTACAAAAACAGGTAGTGGACTCAGTCAAACAAACCAATTTGTTGACTATCTGGTCTAGGGTATAACCATGAACATCAGTAGTAGAACACGAAATGTGAGACAGTGGATATGGACAGAATTGAGGACCTGCAGAGTGAGAGATTTCAGTGAATCATCTAGAGATGTTAAACTCACCATGAACAATATCAGAAATTCTGAGGGAATAAGGACTTGGAGACAAGTGCTGAAATCATCAATGAATATAGAAATGCCTGGGTGCGGCTGGGCACGGTGGCTCACACCTCTAATCTCAGCACTTTGGGAGACTGAGGTGGGTGGATCACCTGAGGTCAGGAGTTTAGACCAGCCTGGCCAACATAATGAAACCCCCATCTCTACTAAAAATACAAAAATTAGCTGGGCATGGTGATGCACACCTGTAGTCCCAGCTACTTGGGAGGCTGAGGAAGGAGAATCGCTTGAACCTAGGAGGCAGAGGTTGCAGTGAGCCAAGACTGTGCCACTGCACTCCAACCTGGGCCACAGAGTGAGACTCCATCTCAAAAAAAAAAAAAAAAAAAAAAAAAAAAAAAGGAAAAAAGAAAAAGAAATGCCTAGGCAGATGGTAGATATCTGTGAAAATGAAAGGTAGTATCAGATGGCATATCTTTCATGTAGTTTATTTGTTTGCTTGTTTGTTTTTGGCGAGGGGAGGAACATTAATCTCAAAGCTGTAATAGAGAACAAAGAGGACACGAACCTGCCTCCTCCTATGTTCTATGTGAAGAGAGAGAACAAACATTCTCCATTTGTGACCATGTGGGAAAAGTAATGTCATTAGGGCATAGCAAAACTTCAGCTCGTTTTGGCTAAGCAAGAAAGTTGTAGGATCATTCAGATAACTTGAGGATACAAGCTTTTTTACAGATGCCATACTGGTGGACACAGTGGAAGCACAAAGACATTTAGGATGGGAGGCTAAGTAAGCTTAGGGACTATACATATAGAGGTAGAGATAAGGGACTGGAAGACTAAGAGTCCTTGTGACTATGGAAGAATGTTTTAAATATGATGTAATTCATCTATATGATTTCTTACAGGAAGGTGAGTCGTGGGTTCTAATTATATTCCCCTTCTCTATACTTATCTCTCTGGCTGTTACAAGGGGTGAGACAGGCAATATTTTGAAAGGAAAAAGGAAAGGAGAATGTTTCTCCTGGATTATGAGGATCTCTGTGGCATCCTCTTGGTCCTGCTAAGGAACTGTATCTCCTTTGCTGTATTCCCAAAGTTAAGCAACATTACTGATGATCCATCTTTGTGAAATAAAGATAAGTACCCGAAGAATAATATTAACAGGTAGAATAAGAGAATGGTGGAATAAATGCACTGACAAAGTAATTGGGGTTGGGGGAAGGCAAATAATTTTTCAGATTAAGATCTCAGGGAAAGATTTAATATGGCGATGCCTTTGCCGTGGGCATTGACAGATGAAATTGTGACAGGTCATTGATGGGCTCTGATGCTGCGCTCATGACTACCAAGGCGTTTTGTGCTTGCAAGGCCCTCTGACAAGGATTGCTCTGGGAATTCTGGATACAACTATCTGTGCTCCATGATATGAAATTAAAAGATTTCATCATTCTAAATTGCTGTGTGTTCTTTTTTTTTTTTTTTTTTTTTTTTTTTTTTTACTATTTCCCAAGAGATAAGGAGTTAATGACCAAACAAGCAACAATACGTTGAAAAACCCAAGTCATCTCATCTATTGTCTGCCTTAAAGGGAAGCTGGAGCTTTTATGAAAACATACCAAGGATGGAGAAAAACAAATAACAATTTGGAAGATTAGTTCTATTATTTCTCAAAGGAAATCAGTGGCATTAAAAAGAAAACTGCCTTCTAGACTAGTTTCAGTATAATGTCAGTATCATATAAAACGTCATGTTGAGCCTCATCATATGTACAATTAGTCAGTAGAGAGCCTGAGGGCACTTCCAGATATAGAATGATTCCTTTGTGTTATCAGAGCAGGAAGGTAATAACTCAATGTTTTCAATTTTGGTTTGCTCCTTTGGTCTAGTTTTTAATAAAATTATAGCCAAAGGCTATTTTTATAAAATTCCCCAGTTGGTACAAAATTACTTTAACCTTAAGGGTTTTTTTTTCCCACTCTTGGATTCACTTTACATCAGGTTTTTCTGTCAGTCTGTATGTAATCTGTGAAGAAAAATATTCCTTCTTTACAGATATGAAAATAAATGAAGAAAGTCATCATGTTGATCAGATTTTTCACTTTGTGAGAATTGTTCCAAACCTGAAGTCTTTATAAATAAAGGTTAATAATGTTTAAAAACTCCCAGGGAAAAGTGTAGGAGCCACCTGAAAAAACAAACAAAACAAAACAAAACAAAACTTTGTCTACCTAGTTATCTGTCTTTATCTTTAATGTTGTAGGGGGAAAAAATTAACTACTGCTGAGTAATAAATTACCACAAAACTTAACAACTGAAAATATAAACTTAACAACTGAAAATGAAAATAACAAGTATTCATTATAATCTGCAGTTTCTGAGGGTCAGGAATCCAAAAGGTCTTCCAGACTGGCTGATTCAGACTCGTGAGGTTGCAGGAGAACTTCTGGCTTCAGATGCAGTCACCTTCAGACTCTGTTGCAACTGGAAGATCCACTTCCAGGCTCACTGACATGATTGTTGGCAGGCATCAGTTCCTACTGTCTGTTAGATGGAAGCCTTTATTCTTTGCCAAGAAAGTCTGTTTATAGGCTACCTGAGTCTTTAGAACATGTCAATGGCTTCCTTCAGTGAGTGATGAGACACACACATACAAAGAGAGAGAAGGAGGGAGGGAGATAGAGATGAGGAAAGTGTGGTAAAAGGTGTTACAGATCTTGTCTGGAGTCATTAAGCCAGCGAGTGTCAGAGTCTGCCTCCCGAGGGAGTTCTCTTAGCCTCTCTGTGTTAATTTTACATCCCAATGTGTCTCAGGTGCTGTGCTAAGCAATATATATACATATGTGCATATATATTCTGATATTTAATTCTGTGACACTAAAAGGTAGATACTATTTCACATATTTTATTTATTTATTTATTTTCAACTTTTATTTTAGGGCCAGGGGATACACATGCACGTTTGTTACATGGGTAAATTGCATGTCACTGCATGAGGATTGGTGTATGAATGGTCTTGTGACTCAGGTGGTGAGCATTTGTACCCTATAAGTTAGTTTTTCAACCCTCACCTTCCTCCCACCCTTTCCCCTCTAGTAGTCCTCAGTGTCTATTTTTCCCATCTTTGTGTCTGTGTGTACTCAATGTTTATCTCCCAGTTATAAGTGAGAGCATGTGGGATTTGACTGTTGTTCCTGTGTTAATGTGCTTAGGTTAATGGCCTCCAGCTAAATCCGTGTTGCTACAAAGGACATAATCTCATTTTTAATGGGTGTATACTATTCTAAGGTGTATATGTACCACATTTTTTTTTTTTATATCCTACTGTTGATGGACATCCAGGTTGATTCCATGTATTTGCTATCATGAATAGCGCTGTGATAAACATATGTGTACATGTGTAACAATTTATTTTCCTGTAGGTATACACCCCGTGACGGAATTGCTGGAACAAGTCGTAGCTCTGTATTAACTTCTTTGAGAAATTCCCAAACTGCTTTCCACGGTGGCTGAACTAATTTGCAATCCCACCAACAGTCTATAAGGATTCTGTTTTCTCCAAAACCTCACCAACATTTGTAATTTTTTGAGTTTTTAACAATAGCCATTCTGACTGTTCTGAGAGAGTATCTCATTGTGATTTTGACCTGTATTTCTCTAATGATTAGTGATGTTGAGCATTTTTTTCATATGTTTGTTGGCCACATATGTGTCTTCTTTGAGAAGTGTGTTTGTGTCCTTTGCCAATTTTTAAATGGGGATATTTGTTTTTTGCTTGTTTAAGTGTTTAAATTTCTTATAGATGCTGGATATTAGAACTTTGTCAGATACATATTTTGCAAATGTTTTCTCTCATTCTGTAGTTTGTCTTTTTACTCTTTCTTTTGCTAAGCAAAAGCTCTTTGGTTTAATTAGATCCCACTTCTCAATTTTTGTTTTTGTTTCAATCGTTTCTGGGGATTGAGTCACAAATTCCACCTCTTGCCACGTCTCCCTGCTAATAATTTAAAAATATATACTTTTTTTTTGTAGAGACTGTGTTTCACTGTGTTTCCTAGGGTTGTCCCAAACCCTTAGGCTCAAGAGATGCCTCTGCTTCAACCTCCCTAAGTACTGGAATTATAGGTGTGAGCCACCATGCCTGGCCTGGATCTTGCTTCTTTAGCCAACTTGCAACTTTATGTCTTTTAATTAGGGTGTTTAGCCCATTTACATTCAAAGTTAATATTGATATGCAAGGGTTTAATCCTGTCATTGTGTTGTTAGCTTGATTAGACTTTATTGTGTTGTTTCTTTATAGTGTTTGTGAGCTATGTTCTTAGGGGAATGTTAAACAGGGAAGCAAAGAAACATTCCTTCACATAAACACACTGAGAATCTCTTTTAAGGCAGGTGTAGCAGTAATAAATTCCCTTAGAGTTTGCTTCTCCAAAATGGATTTTATTTCTCCTTTTCTTATGAAGCTTAGTTTAGCAGAATATTAAGATTCTTGTTTGGACTTTCCTTTGCCTTAGGATGCAGAAAATAAGGCCTGGTCTCTTTTAGCTTGTAAAGTTTCTGCTGAGGGGTATGCTGTAAGCCTTTGAAAGTGGTCTATCACTTCTGTCTAGGTGACTTTAAGATGTTCTTCTTTCATGCTGACCTTGGAGAATCTGATGACTATGTGTCTTGGGGATGGTCATCTTGTATAGTATCTCACAGGAGTTTGTTGAGTTTGTTGAATTTGCATGTCAACCTCTCTAGTGAAATTGGGGAAATTTTCATCGACTATATCCTCAGTATGTTTTCCAAGTTTCTTACTCTCACACCTCCTCTTTCTTTCTCTTTTAGGAATGTCAGTGAGTGATAGGTTTGGTCTCCTTAGATAATCTTGTATTTCTCAGCGGTTTTGTTAGTTTTTTTAAGTTCTTTTTTTTAAATTATTTGTGTCTGCCTGTATTGATTTCAAGGAGTTGTCTTCAGACTCTGGGATTGTTTCCTCAGCTTTCTTAAAATGTCTATGTTGTCTTTCAGTTCTTGAATCTTTACAGTTTTCCTTGGGTTGGATTTCAACCTCCTCCTGTATCTCACTGAGCTTCTTTCTTAAATGGTTCTTTCTTAAATGGCTATGTTGTCTTTCAATTCTTGGATCATTTTACTGTTTTCCATGGGTTGGGTTTCAACCTCCTCCTGTATCTCATTGAGCTTCCTTGCCATCCTGATTCTGAATTCGATGTCTGTCATTTCAGCCATTTCTATCTGGTTTTGAACCATTGCTGGGGAGTTAGTGTGATCATTTGAGGGTAAGGAGACACTCTGGATTTTAGAGTTACCAGAGTTCTTACACTGGTTCTTTCTAATCTGTGAAATCTGGTGTTTCTTTATCCTTTGAAGTTGCTGTCCTTTGGATGAGGCCTTCTGTTTTTATGTTCTTTATTTCTCTTGATGGTTTGACTATGATGTAATTTGGATATAGCTGATTATCTTCATTTCTGGATGCTTCCAGAGGACCAATGCTCAGCTTGACACTCTGGGCTGTGTGATCTAACTCTGGGGGGCTGGGACCAGGCACATGGGTTTGTCCTCTGGCCTGTAGATGTCAAGTATCAGCTGCAATGGAGGGGCCAAGGTGCTTCCAGGCTGTTGGCAAAATTTCTATGTCAGGGGCTGCTGACAAAAGCATTCTTATGGGGCAGCAGTAACCTCTGATTAAAGCACTTCGGTGGGGTGATGTGGAATCCATTGAAAGCACTCTGGTGCGGCATCAGGAATGCCAGCAAAAGTACCCCTATGAGGGACCATCAACAAAAGCACTCTGGTGGGACATTGGGGACCCCCTGCAAAAGCATTGTGGCTGAGCAATGGGATCCTCTTGCAGAAGCTCTCTGGTATAGCAACAGAAGTACCAGCCAAAGCACTCCAGTGGGGAGCCATCAGCAAAAGCACTCTAGTGGATTTCCTTCATACTATAAATGAGGAAATTGAGGCACAAAGAAGCTAGTTATTTGGGCCAAGCTTTTATGGCTAGTAATCAGAGCTTGCATTAAACCCAAGGTTTGTCTGACTCCAAATTCTGGTAAGCATTATGTAAAACATTATGGGAAAAACTTTCTTCTTTGAACACTCAGGGACACACAAAGATATGTGTGTGTGCACAGGAAAGACTTTATGAGGACACAGTGAGAAGGTGCCCATCTGCAAGCCAAGGAGAGAGGCCTCAGAGAAAACCAAACCTGTCAACACCTTGATCCTTGTCTTCTAGCCTCTAGTACTATGAAAAAAAATATGTTTCTGTTGCTTAAGTCTGTGGCATTTTGCTATGACAGCCCTAAGAAACTAAAATACTTAGAAAGTGACTTTTTACATTCTTCTAATATCACTGTGAAATCAGGCACTTACACAATTCTATCCTCTGTCCTGGAAAAGGGAAATCATCATTTCCCTTATATAGACATATATTCATGTAAAAGACTATGAGTTCTTTTGAAATAAGATTAGATACTAATTGGTATTTATGCTAGATTTTTTTGTGTGTGCTTGTGTGTGTACATTAAAAAAAAAAAAAAGCCAGTACTGAGCCAAAGGACTTTCTTCGGGTATGATGTATTCTGTTCTTCAGGTATGGTGTATTCCTGAATATCCTGCAATTCACAGGATAAAAAATAAGTCTAGGAAGACTAATGAATCTACAGTTGGATGAAAAGATTCAAGTTCTTTAAATTGAAATTGCTTTTAGGGAGGTGAGATTCTCTTATAGCATTAATGTAAACAATTTCAGGAGTGAGAAGTAGGCAAATTATTGATTGTCTGCTTATGAGCCCTAAAAATAAGAGTAAAGCCAACATGTAATTTTTCTTTACCTTGGTAAAAGTGTAGTTTTTCTCTTGATTCATCTTTGGTAAACATTGCTATTTGCCTTCCTAACTCCATAAATCATTTCTTACATAACAACAACAAAATGTATCTACCCAACTCTATAAACTACTTTTCCCCTACTAACAGCAGCAAAACTGGAATACTTTCGTTCCCAGTTAAAAATACTCAACCTTTCCTACTCCATTGGTGCTAAAGTTGGCTCTATTATCCTGTTCTGGTAAATGTCACGTAACTAGAAATACACTGGTTAGAATTCCCAAGAAATCCATTGTTTCCCTGATTATTTTAAAATGAAAAACTCAAATGAAATATATCTTTTGCTTTTCTTACTTCCACGTTTTTCTGCCTGGGACAATGATGATATACCTGAGGAGCTGCCATCTTGTAATCATGAAGGGAAATTTGCATATAAAGAAGGGTAAAGCAGAAAGTTAGAAGGAGTTCTGTACTAGCTCCTGGCTTACCTCTAGTTGTCTTGCATATATAAAATTAATTCCCTGATTAATTGATTAGTCCACTGTAATGGATTATTCTCGCACATTTGCCAAACATATTTCTAGTCAATATGTGGACCGTTTTCCCTTTTGTTGTTGAAAGAACATCCTGTTGAAATATTTCCCTATTAAGGTGCAGAAGCGACATGCAGATACACTGTTTTGGATTCTCAGATGTACTGTTGTTTTAAATAAAAGTCAGTTTCTTTGCAGATTTCCAACTGGAGGGCAAATAATGGTCTAAAAGGTATACATACTTTAGCACACTTTATTGGGAAAATTTATGCATATTTCAATGCTTGAAAACATTAAAAAATAACCACTGTTTTTACTATATTGGTTTGACTTGCAAGTACACATTGCTTCTTTCAAATTACTACACGCCACACCCTCTTCCTCCAGTTTCCACTACTGCTCATGTCATCATGTTCCTAGATTAAAAGAACAAATTATTTTAATGTAAGCAGCAGACAGAGAGTACTTAGCATTTTTTTAAAATTCCATGTAAATTAAATAGGGAAAAATAGTTTGAATAGAACATACAGGCTATATTGTAGACACCAGGTTTAATTATGACAAAATTTTTTGATTTTCTTAAGGTTCACCCGGAGTAACTTTGGGCCTCAAATTTAAAAGTAGTGTTTATTTTCATGGTCAGATTATAGAAAATATCTGAAGGTGATTGTGCATTAATGTAAGTTACTTCTGGTACAGCATCTAGATATTATCAGTATAACTCAGTAAATACTAAAGCAGAGACCTATTCAGCTCTTCAGTCACTTGATTTAGAATCTTCCATTCATGCACATGCAAATATATGAACATGTGTGCACATATGCACACACACTGACGACATACAGCCTTTCAGTTCTATGTTTGCATGCAGACATTTGTAAGAGGTTAGGCACTGGAGAAAGAATAATGTTTTTCCTATATCTTTTATACTGTATTCAAATAAAAGAACTTAAAGGGCTTTATAAGCCTGCACTAGTGAAAGAGAGTGGAGTAGTGGAGGTTACGTTTCTTCACATTTGTGTATAATTTTCCAGTATCTCTGCTGAGTGATGTGTTTATGTGAGTATACTTGGATATTGTTATGTCTGATGTTTTCAAACAAAAGGAAATCCTTACAACAAACCGGAGTCACAGGAAGAACTAGGATACATTCCATTTTTCATTCTGTTTTTTTGGCTAAGGTCTTTTCACACATGGAAATAAACAGCTTATCTGAACAAAAACACTGACCTTTCTTGGAGCAAGTTTTGTGATTAAATATTAGTTTTATATAAGTTCCTTTCTGAAAAACAGACATTTATGTAGAAGCAAGAGTAGATTAATAATCTTAAGGCACAAAAATGTAATGTGTTTTAAAGTTAGTACTTTGATTTTTCATGGATAAACTATTATGAGGTTAAATATTTCAGGTCATCCTTAGCCATAAGTGTAAAGTTGAAAAATCTTTTTTCTAGCATCTTCCTAATTCTGCTGTCTATTTCTTTTTCTCTTCTGGGTTTTCACCTCCTCTTCTCTTTCTTCCCACTATCACCAGCAAAATACCTTTGCCCTCCTCCCCTCTGGAGGCCACATGATACGTATGTGTAGTGACTGCATAATGGACCTTGTAATTTTACCCTCTATCTGAGGTCCTTATTCTGTACTGATTTCTTTAGATGAATCACATGATTTCACTGATGCACTTACCTAACCTGTAAGCTGGGATAAATAACAATTACTTTGCAAAGTTGTGAGTTTTCCCAAAGATTCTCATAAAATGCCTGCCACATGGTAACTTTGACTCAAGATTATTATTATCCAGGCAGTCTCACCCAAACTACATTCATCCCTCAAAATTATTCTGGGCCTTCCCTACTCACTTCTTCCATTTCCACTGTGAATTCACATCAGAAAACTCAATAAGGAAAGGATTGGGCAAACTAATTTAAATATGAATTACTTATAACAATGTGCAGCCAGATTAATGAATGACGTGAATTTGATGAGACACAGATATAAAGTTGTTCAACTTTTTTAAAAAAAAAAACTCATTTTCTTCAACTATTCTATAGAATTTTCATTTCTATTCTTTAGTGACATTCTGAGGGAAATCTCTTCTTTCTCATCACTCTCAGCTATTTGACATCAACCTAACTAGCTTATATCCAATTTAAATCTTTCTCTTTTACCAGCAACAAGATTTTGGCTCTGAATACTTCAAATTGAAAAGTGGCAAGATCTGACACAGAGACTTCCTCAACCTTCCTTTCCTGAAGCTCTCTTTCTTCTGATAGGTTAAGGACAGAGAAGTAAGAAGGAAAGAAAAATTCAAATGACTCATTTAATAGGGGATGTTCTTTTCCTGTCTTGACTTTGACATTTTCCCTGGTGATGATCTCTAAGTGAAAACAACCAATGCTGATTCTCTTGTAGGGTGCATGTGTGAATTCTTTAGGAGACCCTGCAGAGGCCTCCCAACTATGCAGTTCTCTACCATAGAAGATCTGCTCTACCTTGAACTGTTACACCCAGTGATCCCTAGGGGTAGAATTTCAGATGATAGGGCACCTATCCATGGTGATTTAGGTTGGGGGTTTGGACAACTTTTACTATTGTATTCCAAATTATAACACTTGGGCAAGCAGTGTCTAATGTATGCATCCATTTCTGAATTCATTGTTGCTTCAGCGGATTGTATTTCCAGTGTCTTTATTTGTCTTTCTTACTTCAAAGAGTGCTGAGGCAGAGGCAAGCACAGCATTTGAAAAGTGAAGGAATTAAAATGGCTCTAACAATGATGAGGAAAGCTGGCAAAGTTTGGAACCAACAAAATCTAAATCTCAGGGACTATGTACTCTTAGAATTTCCAATTGCATCTGCTCTGAAAATGTGAAATCCGTTATGAAGAAAAAGAGTTTACCTCTTGGGGAACTTCAGGATGTAGTCAGATTTGTGCTACTGAGAAGGTAGCATCCACGTTTAACATCTGTGCTATCCAAAATGCCCCAGCCTCTTACATTTCAGTCATGTGGCTGATCAAGTTTACCAGTGAGGCTCCAAATGAATTTATTATCACCCTTACAACAAATGTATAAGCAAATATTCATTATGAGAACGCTATTAAGAGAAAGTATAATTTTACCACAGTGTAGATCTCAAAGGTTAGGTCATTCTGCTTACTTGTTTGGCTTTTAACAAGAAAGTAAAGGTCAGGTTTCTTTTGTACAGAATATAAACCCTTATATTTAAAAAATAAGAGCCAATATACCTTACCCAGAAAGGGGGTTACATCTTTACTATGACAAAGGCAAGATGAAATACTCTTCCTCTCAGTAGCTACTAAAACAAGATATTTTTATATATTTAATTTTCTCTTTGTATATCCACAGTACAGTGAAATTCAAACACTCTCCTTAAGTTATTTTACAACCTTCAGTATGAGTTGCTGGTTTGAAAATCACCTATAAAAGTGCAGTTAGAATTTGTGATCTCCCTCTGGGCCACTAAAACTTATATTTAGATTGTCTAGGGCAGATGTCCGCAAACTATGGCCCACAGGCCACATGCGGCCCCCTGAGGCCATTTATCCGGCCCCCTGCCTCATTTAAGGAAGGGGCACCTCTTTCATTGGTGATCAGTAAGAGGAGCACAGTATGTGGCGGCCCTCCAATGGTCTGAGGGACAGTGAACTGGCCCCCTGTGTAAAAAGTTTGGGGACGCCTGGTCTAAGGGATGCCAACAAGATGGCAGACTAGGGCTTTCCAGTGCCCATCTCCCAAGAAACATCAATTAGAACAATTGTCCACACAAGAAAATGCCTTCCCAAGAGCTAAGGAAATCAGGTGAGACATTACAGCAACTTAGCATAGCACAGAAATAAGAAAAGACACGTTGAAGAGGGCAGGAAGGACAGATTCATATTATCCAATAATTCCTCCCCAAACCCTAGGCAGCACAGCATAGAGAGAGAAACTTATATTTGGAGGAAAGAGAGAGAAATGTGCACTGGATTTTGCCTTAAACCTAACACCAGGCCTGCCACAGTAAAACCCAGAACTGGGCAGGTGTCTATGGCCTCAGACCCCAGGCTGACATGCTTGGACTGGGCCTCCAGGCCCACCTCACCACCAGGCTAACCTTAGTGGCCCCAAAGACTCACTCAATCTTTTTGAGCTGGCCCTGGGAGTCATGGGCTTTGGACTGTCCTAGCAGCAGGCTGGCCTCTATAACCGTAGGCTCAGGCCCATCCCAGCACTAGGCCAACACTTGAAGCCCTAGTCATCAGATCAGCTGCAGTGGACCCAGCCTCCAGGCCAGCCCCTACAGATATTGGCTCCAGACATACCTCAAGTTCAGAACAGCCCAGAAACAGGTTGGCTCCCAGAGTCCCAGGCTTCAGGCCTGCTTTAGTGCTGAGTCAGCACCCCTTCTCTCAGGTACCAGGCTGACACCCTATGACACAGTCTCCTGTCCTGCCCAGTGCCAGGCCAGATCCTGCAGTACCACCCTGCAGACTGGGCCCTGTGGCCACACATTCCACTAGGCTTAGGGTCTAGGCCCACTTTACAAGACCCCGGTACAAGTTCATTCCAGTTAACCCCAGCACTGGGCCAGACCTCACAGACACAGGCTTCAGGATTGCCCCTGTGGACCCAGATTTATGGCCTCCTCCCACAGCCTCAGGTTGCAGATCAGTCTCTGTGTCTCCAGGTTTAAGGCCAGCAACTGTAGTCCCAGGCTCTAGACCAACCCCCACAGATTCATTCTCTATGCCAGCCGCAGCACCAGGCCAATCCCTAGTTATGGCAAACCTGTGGTCCAGGCCCACCTGAACAGACCTGGGTGTGAGGTTGGCCCTCACAGATTGAGACTCCAGGATGACTCCTGCAGACCCAGGGTCCAGGCAGCCCTCATGGACTCAGGGTCTAGGCTTGCCCCCAGGGACTCAAGCTCCATGTCCATTCCAGTGGACCCAAGTGCCAGGCCTATTCTGGTCCCTCTACACTTAGGCTCAAGGCTCACCCAAGTGCCAAGTCAGCCCCAATAGATCAAGGCTTTGGGTTGGTCCCTATGGATACAAGCTCCAGACCTGCCCTCACAGGCCTAATCAATAGGTCTATCCCAGGGATTCAGGCTCCAGACTCAACTTCAAGGGCCCAGACACCAGACCTGCCCCCACTGAGGGATAGGAACTAACCAAGGAACTAATAACCAAGGAACTAGACCAGCCTGCTCAAGAACTTCAAAAATAAACCTGCCCACAGGCCACAGAAGACAGCCTATCCAGAATCTCTGGATGGACTGAATGGTTTTTAAGGGCTTTCCTAGACAAAGCTAGTGCACAAAAATTAGGATAAATTTCTACTTCTTCAAATGCACCACAGACATAAATATAAGTCAACAAGTAACATGAAAAATCAAGTAGACAGAATATGACCAAAATAACACAAAATTTTCTAGTAACTGACACCAAAGAAATGGAAATATACAAAGTACTATGCAAAGAATTCACAATAATTATTTTAACAAAGCTTAGCAAACTTCAAGAAAATACAGAGGAACAATTTAATGAAAGCAGAAAAACAATAAACAAAATTAGAAATTTAGCAAAGAGATTGAAAGTATTTAAGAAAATCAAATTCTGAAGCTGAAAAATACAATGAATGAAATGCAAAAATTCAATAGAGATTATCAGCAGCAGAACTGATCATCTAGGAGAAAGAATCTGTGATTGTGAAGATAGGTTATTTGAAAATATACAGTGAAAAGAAAAAAATAAATAGAAATGAAGAAAGCTTACAAGACTTATTGGACAGTATCAAAGGACCAATGTTTGAGCCATTAACATTCAAGAAGGAAGACAGAGAGACAAAGGTGGTAGAAAGTTTATTTAAAGAAATAATACCAGAAAAATTCCAAGTGCAGAAAAATATAAATATCTAAATATAGGAAGATCCAAGTTCTCCAGTCAGATTCAGTCCAAACAAGACTATATCAAGACATATTATAATCAAATTGAGAAAATTCAAAGGCAAAAAGTATCCTAAAAGTAGCAAGAGAAAAGAAGCAAATCACATATAAAGTAGTGTTCCAATATGGTTTGGCAAATCCTGCAAGCCAGGAAAGAGCAAGATGATATATTCAAAGTGCTAAAGAAGAAAAATTCCTGAGCAAAAATATTCTACCTGGCAAAGCTGTCCTTCAGAAATGAAGAAAAGAACAAGACTTTTCCAGGCAAACAAAAACTGAGGGAGTTTGTCACCACCAGATCTGTCTTACTAGAAATGTTAAAGGAAGACCTGAAGAAGCAAAAAGACAAGGATGCTGATTGGTATCACCACTAAAACATATGAAAGCATAAAACTCACTGGTAAAAGTAAATACACAGTCAAATTCAGAATATTCTCACACTATAAAAGGTGTGTATAAATTACTTATATCTTTAGTATGAAGATGAAAAGAAAAAACTTTTTAAAAAGCAATAACTATAATAACTTATTAAGGGATACACAATATAAAAATATAAATTGTAAAATCAAAAATCTAAAATGTGGGTTGGGAGTTAAAGTGTAGATTTTTAAATGCAATGGAAGATAATTTACAATTAGCTTAAAATTGCCAATTTTAATTTCAAGGTGTTTTATGTAAGCCTCATGGTAACCACAAAGAAAAACCTAATAATAAATATGTGAAAGATGAAAAGTAAGGAATCAAAGCATACCACTACAGAAAATCACCTAATCACAAAGGAAGACAACAGGTGAGGAAGGTGGGAGTAAAGTATCTACAAAACAACCAGTAAACAATTTTTTTAAATGGCAGTAGTAAGTCCTATGAATAATTAAATTCTCCAATCAAAGATACCAAGTAGATGACCAGATTAAAAAAATAAGACCTAACAATATGCTGTCTACAAGAAACTCACTTCACCTTTAAGGGAACATATAGACTCAAAGTGAAGTAATGGAGAAAAGATGTTTCAGGCAAATGAAAACCAAGAGAGTATGGCAAGCTATGCTTACATCAGACAAAATAGACTTTAAGTCTAAAGCTGTGCAAAGAGACAAAGAAAGTCATTATATATTAATAAAGGAAGCAATTCATCAATAGGATAAAACAATTGTAAATATATATGCACCTAACATTAAAGCACCCAAATATGTAAAGAAAATATAAATAGATTGGAAGGAGAGACTAACTGTAACACAATAATTAGTAGGAAACTTCAACATATAACTTTCAGCAATGGACAGATTCTCCAAACAAAAAATCAGTAAGGAAACATTGAACTTAAACTGCACTTTAGACCAAATAGACCTAACACGTATACATAACATTCCATCCAACAGAAATAGAATATGCATTCTTCTTAAGTGCATATGAAACATTCTCCAGGATATATTATATGTTACCTCACAAAAGAAGACTTAAGGAATTTAAGATGATTGGAATCATATCAAGTATCTTTTCTGACCACAATGGTATGAAATTACAAATCAGTAACAGGAAGAATTTCAGAAAAATAAAAAACACAGTAGTCTCCCATTATCTATGGGGACACATTCTGCAATCACCAGTGGATGCTTGAAGCTGCAGATTTCCAAAATGCTAGTAACTCAAACTTTTCATCTGTTGATGCTATCTCATAATTCCTGTAAAGTTTTCTTCATTTTTAAAAATGGTCTTCTTTTTTCTCTGCTCATTGTATGTTTTCAAATAACTTGTCTTCTGTTTTGCAGATTCTTTTTTTTGCTTGACTAATTCTGCTGCTGATGGTCTCTGATGCACTTTTCACTTGGTTCATTGTATTTTTCAATGAACTTTTATCATACATATGTATGTACAGAAAAAAAAATAGTACATATAAGGTTTTCCAGAATAAGGTTCTGGAATGTATAAGTTAGGCACAAAAGAGATTAACAAAAATAAGTATAATAAAATAGAGCAGTTTTAACAATATATTGTAATAAAAGTTATGTGAATGTGGTTTCTCTTTCTCTCTCTCAAAATATCTCTGTATTTTCATACCATGGTTGACCATGGGAAACTGAAACTGTGGATAAGGCCTGATTACTACACTTGGAAATTTACAAATATGCTCCTAAACAAACAATGAGTCTAGAAGAAATTAATTGAAAGTAAAAGTACCTTGAAACAAATAAATATAGATAAATAATCTACCAAACCTTAGGGGATGTAACAAAAGCAATTCTAAAATTATAAGTCTATGGCAGTGAACATCTAAGGCAGAAAAGAAGATAGACCTCAAAAAAATAAAATAAAATAAAAGACCAATATGTGACACCTTGAGGAACTAGAAGAATAAGGATAATTTTAAGCTCAAAGTTAGTAAGGGAAGAAAATAATTACCAGAGCAGAGATAACTGAAATAGAGCATAAAAGAATAGGAAAAATTAATGAAACCAGGAGTTGGCTTTTTGAAAAGAGAAATAAAACTCACAAAACTTTAGCTAAACTCAATTAGAAGACAAATAAATAGAATTAGAAATGAAAGAAGAGACATAACTGATACCACAGAGATTTAAAGACTCGTAACATACTACTATGAGTAATTATATGCCAATATATTGGATAATTTAGAAAAAATGGATAAATTCTTAGACACATACAACCTACCAAGACTAAATCGTGAAGAAATAGAAAACCTGAACAAACCAATAATAAATAAGGAGATTGAATCACGATTTAAAAGTCTCTAATAAAAGAAAAGGCCAGGACCTGGTGGCTTTACCACTGACTATGTTTTTTAAGTGAAAGCAAGTTTATTAGGAATGTAAAGGAATAAAGAATGGCTATTTCATGAACAGAGCAGCCTTTACCACTGAATTCTATCAAATGTTTAAAGAAAACACACCAATCTTACTGAAACTCTCTCCCTAAAAATGAAGAAAGCGGAATACTTCCATACTCATTTTATGAGGCCAGCGCTACCCTGACACCAAAGCCAGAGAAGGAAATAAAATTTCAGGCTAATATTCCTGAGAACATAGATGAAAAAAGTATCAATGAATACTAGCAACCCAAATTCTACATCACATTAAAAGAATAATTTACTATGATCAAGTGGAATTCATCAGAGGGATATAAGAATGGTTCAACATTTGCAAATCTATAAATGTGACTCATCACATTAACAGAATGAAGGACCGAATCATATGATGATCTCAATAGATGCAGAGAAAGCATTTGACAAAATTCAACATCCTTTCATAAGAAAAAATTCTTAACAAATTAGGTATAAAAGGAGTGTACCTCAGCACAACAAAGGTCATATTTGACAAACCCACAGGTCACTCTCATACTCAATGGTGAAAAGTTGGAAGCTTTTTCTCTAAAATCAGAAGAAAGAAAATGATGCCTACTTACCACTGTTTCTATTTGACATAGTACTGGATGTCCTACTCAGAGCAGTTAGCCAAGAGAAAGAAATGAAGCATATCTAATTGGAAAGAAAGAAGTTAATTTGTCCTTGTTCACAGACAACATTATTTTATATGTATAAAACCTTAAAGACCCTACCAAAAAAAAAAAGTTAAAACTAATACACAAGCTCAATAAATTTGCAGGATACAAAATCAACATATGAAAATCAGTGGCATTTCTATACATGAACAACAAACGATCTAAAAAAAGAAATCAAGAAAGCAATTTTATTTACAATAGCTATTTAAAAAAGCCTTCAAAATAAATTTAACCAAGGAGATGAAAGTCCTGTATACTGAAAACTATAAAACACTGATGAAAGAAATTGAAAAAGTCACAAATAAATGGAAAGATATCCTATGTTAATGGATTGGAAGAATTAATATTGTTAAAATGTTCATATTACCCAATGCAATCTACAGATTCAATACAATCTCTATCAAAATTCCCATAACATTTTTCACACAAATAGAAAATCCTAAAATGCATATAGAACCACAAAACACAAGGCATAGCCAAAGCAATATACAGCAAAAAGACAAAGTTGGAGGCATCACACTACCTGACTTCAAACTACAGGACAAAGCTATTGTAACAAAAGCAGCATAGAATTGGCATGAAAACATATACATAGAACAATGGAACAGAATAGACTCCAGAAATCCACACATTAACCATCAGTTGATTTTTGACAAAGGTGTGAAGAACACACAATAGGGGAAGGACAGTCTCTTTAATAAGTAGTCTTAGGGCAATAAGACATCCATATGCAGAATGAAATTGTACCCTTGTCCTATATGATATACAAAAATCAAACCAAAAGGGATTAAAGACATAAACATAAGGTCTGAAAATGTAAAACTACAAGAAGAAAACATAGGGGAAAACTAATGACGTTAGTCTCACCCATGATTTTTTGGATTTGACCCCAAAAGTACAGGCAACAAAAGCAGAAATACACAAATGAGATTTTATCAAACTTAAGGCTTTTGCACAGCAAAAGAAACAACAGAGTGAACAGAAAACCTGTGGAATCAGAAAAAGTATATGCAAACCAGACATCTTGAAAGTGGTTAATATCCAAAACATAAAAAAATCAAATAACTCAATATCAAGAAAACAACCCAATTAAAAGAGGGACAGAGAACTTGAATAGAGATTTCTCAAAAGAAGACATACAAATGGCAAATATGTATAGGAAAAATGCTCAATATCGCTAATCATCAGAGAAATGCAGATTAAAACCAGAAGGAGATATCAGCTCACACCTCTTATAATGGCTTTTATGAAAAATTATGAAAATTAACAAGTGTTGGCGAAGATTTAGAGAAAAGGGAACTCCTGTGCACTGTTTGGGGAGATGTACTAACTTACGTTACTTACAATGTACTTACGATGTACTTACATGTGAGTTAGGACATTCTCTCCGACAGTGACAGGTGTTATGGAAAACAGTATGAACATTCCTCAAAAAATTAGAAATGAAACTACAATATCATCCAGCATTCCCACTATAAAGTATATATCCAAAAGAAATGAAATTACTACGTCAAAGAGATGTCTGCATTCCAATATTCATTTCAGCACAATTTACAATAGCCAAGAGGTGGAAACAACCTAAGTTTCCATCAGCAGATGAACAGGTAAAACATGGTATGGTGTACATGCACAACTGAATACTATTCAGCCATGAAAGAAAAGGAAATCTTGTCATTTGCAACAGTATGGATGAACCAGAGGACATTATATTAGGTGAAATAAGCCAGATATAGAAAGACAACTACTGTATGATCTCTATGATCTCACTTACATATGGAATCTAAAAAAGTTGAACTCATAGAAGTAGAGAATAAATGATGGTTACCAGTGGCTGGGAAGGGTGGGGAGTTAGGGAAATGTTGCCAAAGGATCCAAAATTTCAATTAGGAAGAATAAGTGCAAGAGTCCTATTTTTACAGCATGGTAACTACAGATACATTGTATTATTGAAAAGTCACCAAGAGAGGAAATTTTAATTGTTCTTATCAACAAAAAATGTATGTGAGGTAATGCATATGTTAAGCAGTTTCATTAACCATTCCATAATATATATGTATTTTAAATCATGTTGTACAAAATAAACATATACATTTTTGTCTTTTTTTTTTCTTTGAGACAGAGTCTTACTCTGTCACCCAGGCTGGAGTGCAGTGTGGCAATCTTGACTCACTGCTACTTCTGCCTCCCAGGTTCAAGTGATTCTTCCACCTCAGCCCCTCAAGTAGCTGGGACTACAGGTGCGTGCCATCACATCCTGCTAATTTTTGCATTTTTAAGAAAAATGGGGTTTCACTGTGTTTGCCAGGGTAGTTTGGAGCTCCTGATTTCAAGTGATCCACCTGCCATGGCCTCCCAAAGTGCTGAGATGGTAGGCATGAGCCACAATTAATTTAAATACATAAATCAACAAAATTGCTATGTTTAGGGCTATCTAGCTGTTTACATGCTAATCACATTTTAACTTGAAAGAATATCACTTTGGACAACAGTGTCTTTGTGTCAGAAAGCTTTCTTTTTTCTTTCTGTTTCCTGCTTAAACTGGCAAATTGCACTATGTTTATAATTTACTCTAATGCCCTTTGCCCTTCATATGATTCATTTCCATCTGGCATTCTTTTCCCATTTCTTTCCTGAGACTTATGAAATATTTGTCCAGCTATTTCTTTAAACTGCCTTTACATGTACATAAGCCACTGCCCAGATGTGCACCTGCTTCTGGTAAGCCAGTGAATCAGGGCTCATTATGCAAATGAGTACAGCAGCCCAGGACACAAAGGTTCCATTTCTCTCACAGGTGCTACCAGGTTCATTATTTCTCTTTTGTTCATATTTGGTGGGTGCCTGAATATTTATTCAAAATATAATTTGTGGTTTATTGTCTACAGTAACAAAATATAAGAATAGAACTGTGTACAGACTATGCTGTCTACAGAAGGTAAAAAAATATATTTTAATAAAAGTTTCAAAACCAGAATAATTCCATACAAGCTCAGAAATCAGGGTGCATATTTCCAATAACAGATTTTTAAAAATTTTGTGGAAACTTTTATTAACTCCAAAATGCACAATTGAGAGATGGAATCTTAAGAGTGCTTTTTAAAAGTACTTGAAAATTCTTAGTGGAAAAGGATTCTCCAGGAATATTATGTAATTTTCAAATATAAAACCATAAAATTTAATTTTAACATGGAAAAAGAGTGGCATCTTAACAAAAAGAAAGCAAATCTTTATCAAATTCAGTAGAGGTGTATAGAATACACATTTGGCTGAATGCTGAAAATGTTAAAATCAACAGTTGGTCAATGTGAATATCATGATATAGAAAGAACATGTCAAAACAAAAATAAATCTGAACTGTTATTAAATACAGGTTAATTGTTACACTTTTGTTATAATTTTGGAAATTGCATTTTAAAGCATAGAAACTGTTTTTTCAACATTAGCACCTGATAGATTGCTCCCATGATAATTATATTACACATTAGTGAAACTATAGGCATTCATTTTCCGCTGAGGCTAGAGGAGGAACAACTTCTTTTGTCTAGCTCCTGCGGTCTAGGATACAGATGATGTAACAATATAACCATTATTCAACTTTCCCCACCACTCTAATTCTAAGGGACTCAGTTCCCCCCTCTGGAGCTCCTGGGCTGGATGGTGATTATAAAATGATGCCAGTGATGCAGCCCCGCAAGCTCTCTATCTACCTGGAAAAAGATGCTTTCTAAATATTCTTTCAGAATATTTTCAGAAACAGTCTTGTTACTTTGGCTCTTGCTTATATTTTTATATCTACTATTTTCACAGATATTTGCTGCTTCACTCAATCACTTGAGAAAAAATTGTTCTTACTTTGGACTAGAATTTTTGCAACAGAACAATATGATTGACTTTTAGAATGACAAAATTGTTCCTGAATTTTTATCTGGCAGTCAGATTTCTGTCTGCCTCTCTCAATGTTATTAAATAAATAACCTATATTTAATAACATTCAGCAATTTCTCTAAAGAGGAATGATAGGAGGGTCTGTACAGCAGGCATCATGTAAGAAAGACTCACACTTCATGATGTATTTGATTTATTCAGCAGACTTCAGCAAAGGAAAGTTGTGAAAGCAACCATTGGTTGTGGTATGTCTGAAGATAGTGGTATTGTGGTGTTATTATCTGCCAAGTATGTATAATAAGGCTTGCTTTCATTTGCTCAGTCTTTGGATGTGTAATCGCTTTTATTCTATCTTGGTTGAACATTTTATGCAAGTACAAGATAAGGTAGTTCAAAATATCTTAACATGTAGCCTATATTTGCTAAAAGTCCCTTTTCATTGCAATTTTACATATTGTGATGATTACCAATATTTTAAAGAAAATATCCAGGTGTTGAAAAACAAATCCAAGATCACTAAGTGGACAAACATTTGATAAAGTTGAATATAGACGGTAGAATCTAGGTGGTAGATGAATGATACAAAGTTTAAAAATATCTTCTTTTGAAAATTTACATAATAAAAGGTTAGTAAAAATAATAAATCTAAGCGACATGCTTTTACATTTACATTGTAAGTTAGGGTCTCTGGGGAGAGACTGAGATTGGCAAACAGGAAGTTCACCGGGAGTGCCCATATACAATACCTGTGGGGGATGGGGAAAGCAAGATTAGGCACAGGGAAAAGTTAAACTGTGGTGCATTTGCAAAAGCGGCCTCAGCTGATCCTAAGGGGAGAAGCTGAGATGACTACTTAGAATATCAGTTGAAGCTGGGGGCGGTGGTTTATGCCTGTAATCTCAGCACCTTGGGAGGCCAAGGCGGGCAGATCACTTGAGGTTGGGAGTTCAAGACCAGCCTGACCAATATGGAGAAACCCTGTCCCTACTAAAAATACAAAAAATTAGCCAGGCATGGTGGCACATACCTGTAAGCCCAGCTACTCGGGAGGCTGAGGCAGGAGAATCACTTGAACCCAGGAGGTGGAGTTTGCAGTGAGCCTAGATTGTGCCATTGCACTCCAGACTGGGCAACAAAAGTGAAACTCTGTCTCAAAAAATAAAATAAAATAAAATAAATAGACTATCAGTTGAGTCAAAGGGCCAAGGCCTTTGTACCCCACTTCAAGCAGTTATCAGATGTAGTCTGCTCACAAGGGGGAGAATGTAATCTTGGGCAAGGCAGGTTCTTCAGTGAGAGGCAACTTACCTAAAAAGACTCAGCAATGAGTACCAGCATTCATCATTCCTGGCTGCAGGAAAAATGAGTGCTTCAATGGTGTACCACAGTGTCACTGCAACTTATGATATTTTTAATGATGTTAAAATAACTAGGTAGAAAGGTTACCTACATGACCATGTATCCATTGATTACAATGAGTTCAGAGATACCAGAATTGAACAACCAGCATTTAATTATTCAGCTAAAGCTGAAAGGTAATGCCAAATTTTGCTAATACCCATGCTGAAGCCAGCTTAGTACCACCTATACACAATGGCATTTGAAAGATCAATGTTTTTTCAGAAAGTTAAGCTGTAAATTATTTTGAAAAACAATGCAAATCTCAGTACATGTTAAAATAACTTTATGTTAAGTGACTTGAATATTGCAGTGCCTCTTTATAGAAACATATGTCTATGTTTCCTGTGTAAATCTCTATGCTATTTTTTCCATTTATAATTGAGTCATCTCCTTCTACAGCTGGAACCCAGGAGTTTGAGACCACCACATACAACACAGTGAAGCCTCATCTCATAAAAAATAAATAAATAAAAATAAATTAGCTGGACATGATGATACACACCTATCGTCCCAGTTATTCTGGAGGCAGAGGTGGAAAGATCTCTTAAACATGGGAGCTCAAGGTTGCAGTGAGTTGTGACTGCATCACTGCATCCTAGTGTGACTGACAGAGTGAGACCCCATCTTGAAAAAGAAAGTATACTATTAACTATATGTATTTAGTATGATAACTGCCATTTCTTTTATGCCCACTCTATATCAGAAATTGATCTTATGCTTTAAATAGATTACACATATTTTACCCAAGAAATTTGCAAGGTTAAGTACTACTATTCATTGAGACATATATGAAAATAAAGATTAAAGAGCTCTATAATTTTTCTACTTATTTTTTCTTAATGTAAACACTGTTGCGAAGCATGAACAGAAGGGGAGAAATTGGCCATCATTATTAACTACATATTATATGTGTGTGTAAAGGTCATAACTCATAACTCATCATTATGGCAATTATGTTTGGACTATAGTGGTCACAAAGATGATTTATTTTTCTTCCTTTTTAAAAGAAACTTCTATTTCAGGTTCAGGGGTACATGTGCATGTTTGTTATATAGGTAAACTCATGTCATGGGGGTTTGTTGTACAGATTATTTCATCACCCAGGTACTAAGCCTTGAACTCAATAGTTACTTTTTCTGATCCTTTCCCTCCTTCCATCCTCCACTTTCAAGTAGGCCTCAGTGTCTGTTATTCCTTCTTTATGTTCATGAGTTCTCGTAATTAAACTCCCACTTATAAGTGAGAACATGTGGTATCTGGTTTTCTGTTACTGAGTTAGTTTGCTGAGGATAATGGCCTCCAGCACCATCTATGTTGCTGCAAAAGATATGATCTCATTTATTTTTTATGGCAGCATAGTATTCCATGGTGTGTATGTATCACATTTTCTTTATCTAGTCTGTCATTGATGGGGATTTAGGTTGACTCCACATCTTTGCTATTAGGTATAGTGCTACAATTAACATGTGCATGCATGTGTCTTTATAGTAGAACAATTTATGTTATTTTTGGTATATATCTATTAAAGGGATTGCTGGGTCAAATGGTAGTTCTGTTTTTAGCTCTTTGAGTAATCACCATACAGCTTTCCACAATGGAATTTACAATCCCACCAACAGTGTATAAGTGTTTTCTTTTCTCCATAACCTTGCCAGCTTCTGTTCTTTTTTCTTTTTTCTTTTGACTTTTTAATAATAGCCATTCTGACTGGTGTGAGATGGTATCTCATTGTGGTTTTGATTTGCATGTCTCTAATGATCAGTGATATTGAGCTTATTTTCATATGCTTCTTGGCTACATGTGTGTCTTCTTTTCAAAAGTATCTGTTTATGTCCTTTGCACACTTTTTAATGGGTTTGTTTGTTTTTTCTTGTAAATATATTTAAATTTTTTATAGGTGCTGTATATTAGACCGTTGTCAGATGCATAGTTTGCAAATATTTTCTCTCATTCTGCAGATTGTCTGTTTACACAGTTGATGGGTTTTTTTGTTTGTTTTTTGGGTGTTTTTTTTTTTTTTTTTGCTGTACCGAAGCTCTTAAATTTGATGAAATATCATTTGTCAAGTTTTTGCTTTTGTTGTGACTGCTTTTGGCATCTTTGTTATGCGATCTTCGCCTATGCCTACGTCAAGAATGGTATTGCCTAGGTTGTGTTCCAGGGCTTTTATAGTTTTGGGTTTTACATGTAAGTTTTTAATCCACTTTGATTCTTTTTTACTGTGGTTAAGAAAATGTAACATGAGAGGTACTCTGTTAATAAAATTCTGGGTGTACATTACAGTATTGTTAAGTATAAGCATAATCCTGTACAGCAGATTGCTAGGACCTTTTCATCTTGCATGAATGAGACTTTATGCCCATTGACCAGCAACTCCATATTTTCTCCAACCCCCCTAGTCCCTGACAACCACCATTCTTCTACTTTCTGGGTTGATAAGTTTGAGTACTTTATGTATCTCATATAAATGGAATCATGAAGTATTTGTCTTTCTGCAGCTGGCCTATTTCACATAGCATAATCTTTTCAAGATTCATTCATATTGTAGCATATGATAGGAGGTCTTAGTTTGTTTTAGCTGCTATAACAAAGTATTGTAAACTGAGTAATTTGTAAACAACAGAAATTTGTTGCTCAGAGTTCTGGAGACTAGGAGGTCCAACCAACACACCAGCAGACTCACTGTCCAGTGAGGGCTTGCTCTCTGCTACAAAGATGGCACCTTCTAGCTGTGTCCTCACATTTGCATAAGGGGAAAAAAGCTAACTCAGGCTTCTTTTCTGAAGTCATGAAATCCATTCATGGGGGTAGATTCCTCAAGACCTAATTATCTCCCAAAGGCCCTACCTCTTAATACCACCACATTGGAAATTAGGTTTCAACATATGAATTTATGAAGAACACAAATGTTCAGATGATAGCACAGGATTTTCTTCTTTTTAAAAAGGAAAAAATATTCTACATTCTATGTATTGTCACTTTTTTCACCATTCATTTGTTGATAGCTTAGGCTATTCCCACCTCTTGAAAATTATAAACAATGCTGCAATGAACAGTGGAGTGTAGAAGTCTCTTTAACATACTCATTTTCTATTCTTTGAAGATATATCTGAAGTGGAATTGTTCAATCACATGATAATTCTATTTTTAATTTTTTAATAAGTCTCCATACTGTTTTGCCTAATGGCTGTACAAATTTACATTCCAAGTAACAGTGTACAAGAGTTTTCTTTTCTTCACACCTTTTCCTACACTTGTTTTCTTTCAACTTTTTCATAAAAGTCATCCTAAGAGTATGAGGTGATAGCTCATTGTGGCTTTTAATTTGTGTTTTCCTGATGATTAGTGATGCCGAGGATTGTTCCATATATCTGTTGTCTATTTATATGTCCTCTTTTAAAGAAATGCCTGTCCAAGTCCTTTGCCCATTTTAAAATCCAGTTATTTGTTTTCTTGCTATCGAATTCTTTGCATTCCTTATATATTTTAGATATTAATGCTTTATCAGATGTATCATTTACAAATATTTTTTCCCGATCTGTAGTTTGTCTTTTCACTCTAATAATTATTTCACAATCATGATAATGATTTTTTTTATCACAGTTTTGTTGTGTCCACTTTAAAGTGGTTCAATGAATCCAGATATCGATTAGATAGCATCATTGCCAGGGGCCTACACATATAGCATAAGGGTATGGCTGCAAGAAAAATCTCTAGGTTAAAGAAAATGATAGTTTTACTTCGCTGTGCACCAGAGTACATTTGGAGGTGCCATGGAGCTGCAATGGCTAGTTCAAGAATCACTGACAGAAGGTTCAAAAATGTTGTGGTGATCTGTTTTTGGAATTTTTTTCTGTAATTATAGACAAGCAAAAAAGGAACCTTACCTTTACATGTGGTATCGTAAAGTGGAAAGATTTATTTATCAAGAAACTATATTAATATTGTTGCTAACAGTAGAAAAAGAACATATAGAATTCCCTGATAAGAGAGTCTACTGGGGCTCTCATTAAAATTAATACATATTTCTTGAATACAAAAGCAGCCCTGGGCATCACTTAAATCACTGGGAGTGATGCAACTCAGAAGCCAGTGAATTCTGAAAGCACACAGGTTATTTCTTTCCTTAGCGACTGAATCACTTCCTAACAGAACAGTCCAATTAAATGAGCTGATGTTCTGAATGTTACTTATGTCTGGCAATCAGGTTTTGGAAATAAGTTGAGGTGCATCACTAATGAACATCACCTACCGTACTGTGTGCCATGTAAGCTCTTTCTATCACTGCTACTGACATCTTAAACCTGGGACATCACAGTACTGTGACAATTTGGAAACAGGATGCTAAAACTCCAGGGATTAAGTTAGCTGACATACAGATAATTGCCAATTGAAATGTAGTCCTGCTGTTCATTTTTAACAAATAAAATGTTACAGGTTTCAAAAAAAAAAAAAAAAAAAAAAAAAGAAAAGAAAAGAAATGTAGTCCTGATCTGTTAATTAAAAAAAAAAAAAATTGCCTGAGGCATGGTGGAATTACCTCGGACCTTCTACCATCCTTTGAAAGGAAAACATGGATACATGTGTATTCCTTTCAATGTGAAAGTTATTTCTAATCTCAAACTGAGGTAAGAAAAGTACTGTTTGAAATGAAGTTAATTGTGAAGCATGAAGATGAGAATTATCCTCCAATTGGGTAATTTGGCCATAATTTGGAACTGTAGAAAAATATAAGGGGGAGCAGGCAGGAGCTGAGAATAGCTGCTTAGAATAATATTCAGATTGAAGCCTACTTTAAATGGGGGTAAACTCAAAGAACTGCAGATGGCTGGCTTTTAGCAGCCAGATGAAGGAAAAAGGAAAGACTCATCACAGCCTTACCATAATTACAGGCAGAGATTGAAAGTCCAAAACGGTACATAAGTTAGCCTAAAGTTACCTGTTACACATCTGAGCAGTGATTACAGTAATCAAATTTTATTTAAGATACCTCAGAGACAAATAGCAATGGTAGAAATTCTGTAATGGAATCTGCTGATAGTGCTTATCACAGGGCTGGCCTGATAAATGCTGGGTTCAGTTATAGAGTAATTTCCTTTTTACTATTGAGGAAATATAATTAAAAACAAAATCTCCCAACCCACAAAACTTCTGCATTAAGGTAGTAGAGAAAGTAAACAGTTTTATTATTGAATGAGCATTAAATGAGAATGTGATACTTATCATAGGCAATCCACTAAGAGCTTACAAAGAACTAGCAGAACAAAATATGTAATATATAACCCTTTTATATTGTTGATATATATAACCCATCACATACGTATGTGTTTTCTAGATAAACACTCAATAGTCCTCAAGTAAGAGGACTGTATAACTCCATTTGTCACACATAGTTCATCCTAGATTCATCTGGTAATTGGTGTGACCGTCTGTGTAAGTTGA
Organism: Saimiri boliviensis; assembly: GCF_048565385.1. Lineage (NCBI taxonomy): Eukaryota > Metazoa > Chordata > Mammalia > Primates > Cebidae > Saimiri > Saimiri boliviensis. Next base: position 82,628,039 of record NC_133451.1, read on the forward strand.
TTGACTTTATCCATATGAAAAGCAAACTTCTTATAGCTTTTTGACAGGAGGTAGATTTGTAACTTGGATCAAGGCATCATGGAAAATTATCTCATATCCTCTCACTGAAACTGGTAGATTGGGGGTTATGTTAGTTCCTTCTCATACATATGGCTATGAAGAAATGTCCAAGATTGGTTAATTTATAAAGGAAAGAGGTTTGATGGACATACAGTTCCACAAGGCTGGGAAACTCTCAGGAAACTTACAGTCATGGTGGAAGAGGAAGCAAAAACATCCTTCTTCACAAGGAGACAGGAAAGAGCTCTGTTGAGCAAAGGGAAAAAAGCCCTGTAAAAATCATCAGATCTCATGAGAACTCACTATCACAAGAACAGCATCGGGGTAACTTCCCTAATGATTCAATTACTTCCCACAGGGTTTCTCCCATGATGTGGAGATTATGGGAACTAAAAATCAAGGTGAAATTTGTGTAGGAACACAGCCAAACCATATGAGGGATGCTAACTCCCTTGATGTTTACATTTCCTTTTTTTTTTTTGAGACTGAGTCTCACTCTATTGGCCGGGCTGGAGTCAGTAGCGTGATCTCAGTTCACTGCAACCTCCGCCTGCTGGGTTGCAGTGAACCGAGAATTGCAGAATGAAGCGATTCTCTTGCCTCAGCCTCCCGAGTAGCTGGGATTATAGGTGCCCACCACCACTCCCAGCTAATTTTTGTATTTGTAGTAGAAATGGGGTTTCACCATGTTGGCCAGGCTGGTCTCAAACTCCTGACCTCAAGTGATCTGCTGGCCTTGGCCTCCAAGTGTTGGAATTACAGTCATGATCCACTGGGGCCCATTGATATTTACATTTCAAAGAGATAGCTCCCAGGTCTTTGACAAAAATATTCCTGAAGCATAAAGTTGACAAAAAGCCTATCTAGTTTTCAAAAAGATTTACATTCACTTCGAAGAGAGGAGAAAGAACTTAAACAATTGCAAATTTTCTAAAATAAATGCCCTAAGAAAATGGGAAGGGGGTGGGTAAATTTCTTTTTTTTTCTGAAAGAAATAATTTCTTTTTATTAAAAGAAATTATAAATCCAGTATTTGGTAGCACTACATGGTGACTATAGTTAACAAAAATTTATTGTATATTTTAAAATAACTAAAATAATGAAATTAGAATGTTCCTAACCCAAAGAAATGATAAACACTTGAGGTGATAGACACCTCAATGACCCTGATTTGATCATTACACATTGTATGCCTATATCAAAATAGCACATGCACCCAACAAATACATACAACTATTAGGTACCCATAATAACTAAAAAGAAATTTTTAAAAAGTAAGGATTACTGCATAATTTAGGCATTCATTACATATTTGTCTTACAAAGATTATAGATATATGACTTCCAGGGAAAATAAAAGCTTACAACCACCTATACTGATACTCTGTGAAGATGAGCTAGGGATTCTGGATGTTATTAGTCACAGGATCCTAATGACATTGCTCAGAATTGAAGGTTCTTGCTATATCCTTAAATATTACCTTAAATTTTTAAAATATGTTTTTATTTTGATATAATTCAAGTTTACAGCAAATTTGCAAGAATAGTACAGGGAACTCCTATATACCCTTTATCCAGATTTGCCAAGTTTATACATATTTTTCTCTACTTGCTATATAACTCTATGGATACAATATATACATATATGTATGTAATTCATAGTACAATTATTTAATTCTTCTCTAGGAAAGGAAACCTGCTTATGATGTGCTAACTTGCTTGTTCAATGAAACTTAAAATCAGGCATTTTGAATTGTGGAGTGACTATGGAGCCTTCTGACTTAAACAGAATTCCAGTATTTGGCTGTTTAATGTGTATTCCACAAGGAGGGGAATCAAAGTTGTGCCAGAGGCTGGGGTGGTGGTGGTGTTTGTGGAAGGTTGTTTTTCAGAGCCCTGTTTGCAATCCTCAGTCTTCAGACTTATCCTTGGGTTGGAGATTATTGGAAAGGACCTGCTGTATAAATGTCCAGCAATTGTGATAAGACCCCAATGCAGCATGTAGAAATTACTGGTTCCTGGAGTGTAATATTAGTACAGGAATAATCTGCATTTATCAGCCAAAGTTCAGAGAAAAAAAGAATTAATACCTTAAAATCTTAAGCGAAAAGGTATCTGACACAGAGAAGTAGGTGCTTACCAAATTATTAAAGACACTAGAGGAGTGGGTTTCAGACCCACTAGAATAATTCCCCAAACATCATGGAACTGACTTCCCAAGTGAGCTGTTATTTCTGGCACCATCAGATGCTAGGAAATCAGGAGGCTGCCTCTGGAATTATGGAGCTAAAGATCATATTACCATTGTGATCACTGGAAGATCAGGAAGCTATTGCTCCATCTCTTCACACATCCAAGTCCATACGTGTCTGTCCCACATGGATTCCACATGTGTCCCACACTAGGGCTTCAGGGAATTTCAGGGTGGTATATTAAGGCAGGTGTCAGGTCGCAGCAGCACAAATCTGTATGCTGAAGCAAAGGCCAGAATAAAAGTTGGGCCAACAGGTCAGGTGGAGTACAAGAGGTCTCCAACACAGGAACTCACATCCGAGCTGCCCTTAAAGCCGCTTCAGTGCTAAAGGCAGTCTTTCTCCTGGGATGCCTGCAGAGCTACTGGGAAAAGATCTTTGGTATGGAGCAACCTAACTTTTCAAAACTTTTTAATATGAAGACAATTGATGTAAGAGTAAATTATGGATATTTCAACAGCATAACTTGAAGATCCTATAACTTATCCAGACCCCTTGACTTTTCCCTATGACCACCCCAAAACTGCCCCTTTAACAGTTTACCCCCTCTCAACAAATAGTACCGGCTTTTACTCAGTTTCTCAGATCACACCTTGGAGCTTTGCTCAACCTCCCTGTTTTTCTCATATTCAATATCCAGTGCAGGAGCAATCTTGTCGCATTTTAACAATGTATTCCAAACCCGCCACTGCATTGCCTCCATCACTACCATGCTAGCTCAGGCAGCACCTCCTCCCCTATGGATTATCCCAGCCACTTCCTAACTATTCTTTTGCCCTCTGCAGATTGTTCTTTTCACAGTAGCTAGAGTGGCTACTTTAAAAAATCTTAAGCCATGTCCTTTCTCTGGTCTCAACTGCTCCATGATTCCCATCAGATTTCAAGTAAAACCCAAAGTCCGTTTTATGGTCTTGTTTCTACATGATCTGGCCCTATTTATGTCTGTGGCCTCATTTCCTACCACTCTACCTCTTGCTCTTACCTATACTAAGTCTCTACTTACTCTTACCTCCCTGATAGTCCTCAGATGTGCCAAGCACATTTCTAACTTAGGCGTTTACATTTGCAATTTGCTTTTGGAGTTGAGAATTTCTTTCTCACACTCGGTTGAGATCTTACCTCCCAAGGAGACTTCTCAGAACTCCTTTTTAAAACAGTCCCTCATCATACTGTATTCTTTCTCTCTCTCATTTAAGAGACAGGGTCTTATTCTGTTGCCCAGGCTAGAGTACAGTGGCATGATCATAGCTCAGTGCAGCCTCAAACTCCTAGGCTGAAAAGATCCTCCTGCTTCAGCCTCTCAAGTAGCTGACACTACAAGCTTATGCTACCACACCTGGCTAACTTCAAAATTTTTTGTAGAGATGGGGGGTCTTGTAACATCCCCAGTCTGGTCTCAAAATCCTGGCCTCAAGGTATCCTCCTGCCTCAGTCTCCCAAAGTGTTGGAATTACAAGTGTAAGCCTGTTAAATTTTTGTTCATAGAGCTAATTACCCAATGTGTGTGTGCATGTGCCCATGTTTGTGTGTGTGTGCATGTGAAAATTGCTTATTTATTATCTATTTCCTTCACTAAAATATTTGCTACATGAGGGCAGGAACTATGCTGAATTTATCATCCTATTCCCAGTGTCTATAATGGTTCTTGGCCCATATGGGTTCAATAAATGTTAAATTAACAACTTAATTAAATCAGATCAACTGTGTTTGGTTTGTCAGACAGTAGATTTCCCTTTAACTGTTGTGCTACTCAAACGCTACTAGTTAACAGAAAAAAGAAAATACTGTTTTCTGTGGTATTTGACAGTGTAAATTCACTCCGTACAACTATAACCAAATCATTTATTTATGTTTATTTCATAGTCTATTGAAGGTCATCTGGGAGTGCGGTAATGTAACAACTAAGTCTAGTGAATACTTCTTCAGATTCCCAGCATACTCTTTGAAGTCCTAAAATTATCTAGCCATCAAGTAGGAGACTGAGCTTGAACTGTGGAGGACATTTTAGAACCCTCTGTTGAAAATAACATTCATCATTTCCAACATCCCATTGCCCCAAATTTAATCTTATTGCCCCACCTAACTCTAAGGGAGGCTGGAAAATATAATTTAGCTGTGCTCCCAGGAGAAAATGTAACTGTATTAACTCTGTCAAAATAGACATATGCATAATCATCTTTAATCCTTAAAAATTCCCTAGAGATAAGTACTTTATCTTCATTTACAGCTGAAAAAATCTGACCCTCAGAGAAGCTGAGCTATACAACCAAGGTCATACAGCTAATGATTACATGACAAAGCCAAGGCACTCCAGTTGTCCTGTGATTCTGTCATTTGCGCAATGGGAATTCCATACATAGCACTGGTGATTCTGATGGAACCGACTTTGCTTATGATTTTATTTATGTTTACACATCACTTAAGAATGCACATGTTCTTTGGACTTGAATGACCCTTAATATGTTTGTTAACATACTATGATTATTCTTTATAGTTCAGTCTTATCCACTGTCTTCTTTGATCTGTTCCCACTCCTACTAAGCAATCACAATATCTCAGTACTTTTCAAAAATTACAGAAAATGCAACAGAACTTTTTTTTCTGCTTTTCAGTCAGCTTAGGTGGTATATTAAAAGTCTTCATTAATGGCACAAAATACATAGCCATATTGATTAATGTTTCTGATTTATTTCATTTGAATCACTCCTACTTTAATAGAGATATGAACTGTACTGATTGCCTCTAATTGCCAAATACTGATTAGTTGGAAAGAATGATGTCCCCATGAATAGATAATAATTAGGCAGAACATCAATGAAATAAGAGACTCACCTTGAACCAGTCAAAGAGTAAGATGTAGCTCTAAGCCTTCTTACAGATTTTATAGAAAACATTGCAGAGGGGCCCTTGTTTACATGGAATCTCTGTTAGGACATGCTGACCCTCACCTTTGTAGTTTGAGAAAATCTGGGTCATCAGTGTAGCCTCAGATGATAAGACACCTCATCAAATATATTCATGAGACATTGATGACTCAAACAGAATCCTGATTGTTCACTTATGATCAAATGTGTGGCAGTCAGTGACTAGAGCACTCATTTCCTTTTTCTAGGTCACCCCTTCCTGCTTTCAGGGTATCTAGGAAACCAAATTATAAACCTGCTGATTCCATGGCAAGCAAGTTATGAAATATGATGAGGTAGTTTTAAAGGGACATTTTGTCCAGGAACTGTTAAGACTTGACAAAACACTTCCATACTATAAAATCAGACACACAAAGTAAAACAAAAACAACAATAAATCTTCCCTAGAGAATGAAAAACTCCTATACACTAGATATATTGTTTCCATACCCTGAAGAGAGTTGAGTAAAGGCATGACCAGATTAATGCTGTCTCACTGAACATTTTCTGAGATTCATATATTTTACCCAGGAAACATATTCTTTATGTTAAAAAGGATCTGTTAACATAATCTTTCTTCAGGGAAATCCCAAACTTTGATTGGACCACAGAGTCTTCTACAACAAAAACTGTTTTCAGAGTACTGTATTTTTAGTGGAAAGAATATAGTATGTTTTTGTGGAAAGGGGATATAAATTTAGGCAAATCTAGGATTAAACACTTATAACAGCCATTTATTTATTGAATAATTTCGTGTAAGTTACTTAACTCTGCTAAGAATCAATTATCTCTGAAAATAGTGTCTACGTTTCAGGATTTTTCTGCAAATTAGAGAGAACAGATATTAACTGCCTGGCATGTAGCAGATATTTCATTCATTATTATTGGCATTTCTGGGCCTTCTTCCCAGTATTAATTGTAGTGATATTCTCTTTAAAATAGCTCTGCAAATAGCTAGTACCGGTCAATAAATGTGGTTTTTATACATTTAATTCTTATAAGGTAAGCTTATTTTTTCTTTTTTTTTTAGGTCAGATTTATTGAGGTCTGATTTATGGATAGTAAAATTTACCCCTTTGAGGTATATAGTTGATTATCCTGGTCAAAAACATGCAGCCCTGTAATCAAGAGTACAACCAAGATAATAGCACATTTTGTCACCCCAAACTCTTCCTTAGTACGCTTTGTAGTCAAGTCTCTTCCCCTAACCCTTGCCTCTGGCAACCATTGATGTGATCTAGTTTTGCCACTTGTAGAATGTTATATGAGTTACAGTATCTAATTTTTTCAATCTGGCTTCTTTCACTTAGCACAACGCTTTTGAGATATGTCCATATTGTGTATCAGTAGTTCCACCTATTACCAAGTAGTATTATATTTTATGAACATACAACGTGTTTATCCATTTACCAGCTGATGGACATTTGGGTTGTCTTTAGTTTTTGTCAATTATGGATAAAGCTACTATAAACATTGATGTATTGTGGTTTTTGTTGTTGGTTTGTTGTTCTTGAGACAAGGACTCACTTTGTTGCCCACGTTGAAAGGCAGTGGCAGGATCATAACTCACTGCAGCTTTAATCTCCTGGGCTCAAGTGATCATCACACCTCAACCATCTGAATAGCTGGAACTACAGGTGAGAGACAACACACCTGGCTCAACATTTATATATATTCTTTCTGTAGATATATATTTTCATTTCTTTTAAGTAAATGTCTAGGAGTGGGATTGCTGGCTAGTATAAGTGTATGGTTCACTTAAAACTATATTAAATTTTTTTTCATAGTGATTGTACCATTTTGCATTATCACTAGCAATATGAGAGTTTCAGTTACTCCAGATCATTTATTTATGTTCATTTCTACTAGCCCTTGGTATTATCAGCTTTTTCTTTCATTTTTTCCTTTAAAAAAATCCTAGTTTTTCTACTACATGTGTAGTGATATTTCATTGCAGTATTAATTTGTACTTCTCTTATTTTTAATGATATTCAGCATCCACTTATCTCCCATTGGTATCTTTTCATGGTGAAGTGTTTATTTAAATCATCTGCCCACTTTAAAAGCTGTGTTTTTTGTTTCTTATAATTGAATTTTAAAAGTTTAAAAAATACATTTTACATATAAGACCTTTATGTGTTCTGTGAATATTTTCTTCAGGTCTGTAGTTGGCCTTTCACTTTTTTGGCAATGCTTTCCGAAGATCAGTGTCCTTAATTTTAATGAAGTCCAATTTAGCAATTTTTTTCTTTCATGGCTCATGCTTTTTGTATTGTATCTAAGAAAGCTTTGCCTTGCCCATGGTTGTGAGCAATTTCTTCTGTGTTTTCTCCTAGAAGCTTTATAGTTTTAGATTTTACATTTAGGACTATGATCGTGTTGAGTTAATTTTGTATATGATATATGATAAAGATTGATGTTCAAGTTTTTGCATATAGAGGATCAATTTTTCAAGCACCATTTATTGAAGAGACTGTCTTTTCTCTATTGTATTGCCTTGGACCTTTGTCAAAATTCAGTTGACATGTAGGTTAATTTCTGGACTTTTTATTTTGTTCTGTTAATCTATATTCCCCTATGCCAATACCACATTCTCTTGATTATTATAGCTTTATAGGATGTCTTGAAATCAGGTGCTGAGAGTCCTCAAACTTTGTTTCTCCAAAATTATTTTGGCTATTCTAAGTCCTTTGCTTTTCTCTGCAAATTTTATAATCATCTAGTCAATTTCTACAAAAAAAAGATCAGGCTGAAATTTTTATTGGGATTACATTAAATTGATAAATCACATTGAAGATAATTGATCTTTAAACAGTATTGGGTTTTCCTCCCTTTGAGCATGTACCTTTGTCCATTTATTTAGGTGTTCTTTAATTTTTTCATCATGGTTTTATGATTATTATCATTCAAATAGTGGATATGTTTTGTTGAATTCATCCCTAAATATTTTATGATTTTTGATGCTATTACAGATAGCATGTTATTTAAAATTTTAACTTCCACATTTTTATGCCTAATTTATAGAAACACAATTGACTTTTGTATTCTGACTTGTATTTTTCGTCTTTGCTAAACTCACATATAATTCTATTAGATTTTTTTTAAAATACTTTAAGTTCTGGGATACATGTGCAGAATGTGCAGGTTTGTTACATAGGTAAACATGTGCTATGGTGGTTTGCTGCACCCATCAACCCGTCATCTACATTAGATATTTCTCCTAATGCTACCCCTCCTCTAGCCCCCCACACCCCTGACAGGCCCTGGTATGTGATGTTCCCCTCCTTGTGTCCATGTATTCTCATTGTTCAACTGCCACTTATGCTTGTCTGTGAAGGATTTTATTTCTTTTTCACTTATGAAGCTTAGTTTAGTTGGATATGAAATTATGGGTTGAAAACTCTTTTTTTTTTTTTTTTTTTTTTTTTTGAGACGGAGTTTTGCTCTTGTTACCCAGGCTGGAGTGCAATGGCATGGTCTCAGCTCACTGCAACCTCCACCTCCTGGGTTCAGGTGATTCTCCTGCCTCAGCCTCCTGAATAGCTGGGATTACAGGCACGTGCCACCATGCTCAGCTAATTTTTTATATTTTTAGTAGAGATAGGGTTTCACCATGTTGACCAGGATGGTCTCGATCTCGTGACCTCATGATCCACCCGCCTCGGCCTCCCAAAGTGCTGGAATTACAGGCGTGAGCCACCACTCCTGGCCTTGAAAACTCTTTTCTTTAAGAATGTTGAATATTGGCTCCGACTCTCTTCTGACTTGTAGGTTTCTGCAGAAAGATCTGCTGTTAGTCTGATGGGTTTCCCTTTGTGGGTAACCTGACTTTTCTCTCTGGCTGTCCTTAACATTTTTTTTCTTCATTTCAACCTTGGTGAATCTGACAATTACGTGTCTTGGGGTTGCTCTTCTCAAGGAGTATCTTTGTGATTTTCTCTGTATTTCCTGAATTTGAATGTTGGCCTGTCTTGCTAGGTTGAGGAAGTTCTCCTGGATAATATCAAGAAGTGTGTTTTCCATCTTGGTTCCATTCTTCCTGTCACTTTCAGGTACACCAATCAAACTTAGGTTTGGTCTTTACACATAGTCCCATATTTCTTGGAGGCTTTGTTCATTCCTATTTATTCTTTTTTCTTTAATCTTGTCTTCATATTTTATTTCATTAAGTTGATCTTCAATCTCTGATATCCTTTTTTCTGCTTGACTGATTTGGTTATTGATACTTGTGTATGCTTCATGAAGTTCTCATGCTGTATTTTTCAGCTCCATCGGGTTATTTATTTTCTTCTCTAAACTGGTTATTCTACTTCGCAATTCCTCTAATCTTTTATCAAGATTCTTAGCTTCCTTGCATTCGGTTAGAACATGATCCTTTAGCTCAGAGGAGTTTGTTATTACCACACTCTGAAGCCTACTTCTGTCAATTCATCAAACTCTCTGTCCAGTTTTGTTCCCTTGCTGGCAAGTTGGGATCCTTTGGAGGAGAAGGATCAGGTTTTTGGAATTTTCAACCTTTTTCTGCTGGTTTTTCCTCATCTTTGTAGATTTATTTGCCTTTGGTCTTTTTTGTTGGTAACCTTCGGATGGAGTTTTTGTGTGGTTGTCCTTTTTTTTGATGTTGATGCTATTGCTTTCCATCTGTTAGTTTTCCTTCTAACAGGCCTCTGTGCTGCAGGTCTGCTGGAGTTTGTTGGGGTTCCACTCCTGACCCTGTTTGCTTGGGTAGGACCAGAGGAGGGTGCAGAATGGTGAAGATTGCTGCCTGCTCCTTCCTCTAGAACCTTCGTCCCAGAGGGGCACCCACCAGATGCCAGCCAGAGCTCTCCTGTATGAGGTGTCTTTCGACCCCTGCTGGGAGATGTCTTCGTGTCAGGAGGCACAGGGGTCAGGGACCTACTTGAGGAGGCAGTCTTTCCTTAGCAGAGCGGGAGCACTGTGCTGGCAGATCCACTGCCCTCTTTGGCAGGCAGGAATGTTTAAGTTTGCTGAAGCTGTACCCACAGCCACCCCTTGCCCCAGGTGCTCTGTCCCAGGGAGATAGGAGTTTTATCTATAAGCCCATGACTGAGGCTGCTGCCTTTCTTTCAAAGATGCCCTGCCCAGAGAGGAGGCATCTAGAGAGGCAGTCTGGCTACAGTGGCTTTGCCAAGCTGTGGTGGGCTCCACCCAGTTCAAATTTCCTGGTGGCTTTGTTTACGCTGTGAGGGGAAAACCACCTACTCAAGCCTCAGTGATGCCAGATGCCCCTCCCCCCACCAAGCTCAAGTGTCAGTGTCCCGGGTCGGCTTCAGACTGCTGTGCTGGCAGAGAGAATTTCAATCCAGTGGGTCGGAGCTTGCTGGTCTCCATGGGAGTGAGATCCACTGAGAAAGACCACTTAGCTCCCTGGCTTCAGCCTCCTTTCCAGGGGAGTGAACAGCTCTGTCTTGCTGGCATTCCAGGCATCACTGGGATACAAAAAAACAACTCCTGCAGTTACCTCATTGTCTGCCCAAATGACTGCCCAGTTTGTACTTGAAACCCAGGGCACTTGTGGTGTAGGCACCTGAGGGATCTCCTGGTCTTCGGGTTGCAAAGACTGTGGAAAAAACTTAGTATCAGGGCTGGAGGGCACCTTCCCTCAAGCAGGGTCCCCCGTGGCTTCCCTTGGCTAGGGGAGGGAGTTCCCTGGCCCCTTGTGCTTCCCGGGTGACATGACACCCCACCCTGCTTCTACTTGCCCTCTGTGGGCTGCATCCCCTCTCTAACCAGTCCCAATAGATGAGCCGGGTACCTCAGTTGGAAATGCACAAATCAACCACCTTCTCCTTTGGTCTCACTGGGAGCTGCAGACCAGAACTGTTCCTATTCAGCCATCTTTACCTTGTTTTTTCTAAATTATAGAAGCATAACACTGTAGCCACTTATATATAATAAAAAACATATTCTTAGACTGTTGTAAATAAACCTTCAGGCTAGGCACAGTGGCTTATACCTGTAATCTCAGCACTTTGGGAGGCCGAGGCAGGAGAATTGCTTGAGCTTGGGAGTTCATGACCAGTCTGGGCAACATAGTGAGACCCTGCCTCTACTAAATAAATAAATAAATAAATAAACATTCATTATTTTTCATATTAAAGAAAATAGGGGAAAGAATGAGGAGAAGATAATAAATTAATTTAATTGTTTACTTTTGTTGGTACCTTATCATATCTTTTTTGCTGCATAGTTAATACTCAATAAAATGCATAGATCTTGAGCAAAAAGTTCTATAAGATTTGAATATATATATTCATTTATATACCCATGTACCTGTCACTAAAATAATGATATATGATATTTTCATTATGTTTGAATTTTCTTTATGCTATTTTCCAGAAAATTCTCCCATCCTCAAGAAGTAACCATTTCTCTTATTTCTATCATAAGAAATTAGTTTTACTCTTTCTCATACATCATGCAAATAGAGTCATATATGGTATATACTCTTTTATGTCCAGCTATTGCTTTCTCAACATAGTTTTTTGTTTGTTTGTTTGTTTGTTTTTTTGAGTCAGAATCTCACTCTGTCACCCAGGCTGGAGTGCAGTGGTGTGACCTCAGCAAACTGCACCCTCCACCCCATGGGTTCAAGTAATGATTCTCCTGCCTTAGCCTCCTGAGTAGCTGGGATTACAGGCATATGCACAACTACGCCTAGCTAATTTTTTATATTTTTAGTGGAGATGGTGATGGCCAGGCTGGTTTCAAACTCCTGACCTCAAGTGATCCACCCACCTTGGCCTCCCAAAGTGCTGGGATTACAGGCATGAGCCCACACACCCAGCCTCAACAGCAGTTCATTTGTTTTAATTGTTGAGTAATATGTATTCCATTTTGTTCTGTAATATCTGTAGTACATAGTTTTTATCCTTTCTCCAACTGAGGGAAATTTAGGCTGTTTCAAGTTTGGAAATATTATGAATAAATGTTACAATCACTCATGTACAAGTCTTTTTGAGGACATCTGTTTTAATTTCTCTTTGATGTGTAACTAGGTGTTGAATTACTGATTCATGGGGTAGGTGTGTGTGTCTCAACAAGCCTCTAGGTGACTCTGATGCATGCTAAAGTTTGGGAACTACTACTGCTCTAGAGATGACAATATGCATTCTTGTTTTACCACAATCTATCTTAAATTAATATTATATATTTTCATAAATTATGTAAGATGATAACTTTGAGTCCCCTTAACCTCGTTCGGAATCTTTTTGCTATTGTATTCATATATTTGTATATTTGTTACAAACTTCACAATGTATCTTCATCATTATTGTTGTCAATTTTCAATACTTTAAACAACTTTATTAAGACAATTCACATGAGATATAATTTGCTTCTTTGAAGTATACAACTTAGTGGTTTTAGTAGAGTAAGGGAATTGTGAAACCATCATCACAATTGCATTTTGGAATATCCATTATCTCAAAAGAAACTGTTAATGCATTAGTAGTCACCTCTTCCTGCCCAAGGCAACAACTAGTCTACTTTCTGTCTCTGTGGATTTGTGCATTCTAGACCTTTTTATATGAATAGAACCATATAATATTTTGACTGCTATAAGTGACATAATGTTTTCAAGGTTCATTTTTGCTGTAGCGTGTATCAGTACTTAATTCTTTATTGTTGATTAACATTTCATTTTAAGGCTATAGTTGCATTTTGTTGATTCACTCATCAGTTAATGAACATTTAGGTTTGTGTTAGTTTTCTGCTAGTGCTATAATAAATAACCAAAAACTCTGCAACTAAAATAACAAAAAATTATTATCTTATAGTTTTGGAAATCAGAAGTCCATAAAATGGGTCTTGCATGGCTAAAATCAAGGTGTTGACAAGGCCATGTTCCTTCTGGATATTCCAGGATGTAATTGTTCCTTTCCTTTTCCAGTTTCCAGAGACTGTTGTGTTCCTTGACTCATAGCTCCCTTCCAGCAGTGTTGTCACTGTGACTTCTGCTTCCCTGCTTTCCTTCTCTGATTTTGACTTTTCTGCCTCTTTCTTATGAGGACCCTTGTGATTACATTGGGCCCATTTGCATAATCCAGAATAATTCCCCATTTCAAGATCCTCAATTTAATCACATCTACAAAGTCCCTTTTGCTATGTTTTGGCTATTTTGGAGTCCTTGCATTTCTCTATAAATTTTAAAATCAGTTTGTAGATATGTACAAAAACAAACAAACAAAAAACAAAACAAAGTAGCCAGCTGGGATTTTGATAGGGATTATGTTGTATTTATAGATCAGTTAGGGGGAGTGGTGCCATCTTAACAATATTTAGTCTTCCAAATCATAAACATAGGTGTCTTTTAATTTATTTAAGTCTTTAATTGCTTTCAGTGATGGTTTGTACTTTTCACTGTACAAGTCCTTCTCTTCTTTTGTTAAATTTCTTCTGAAACACTTTGTTTTTATGCTACTGTAAATGGAATTATGTCAGTTTCATTTTGTATTGTTCATTGCTACTACATAGAAGTGCAGTTGGTTTTAGTATATTGATCTTGTATCCCGCAACTTTGCTGAGCTCATTAGGTTGACAGTTTTTTACATGTTGTATTAACTTGTCAATTAGAGTGAGAGAGAGAGTGAGAGAGAGAGAGAGAGAGAGAGAGACAGAGAGAGAGACAGAGAGAGACACAGATTCTCTCTCTTTCAGTTTCTTTCCAAGACATAAAACTATAGAAAGTAATATTTTCTTGTATTTGTAACATGTAGATGCTTTAAGAATTTTCTTTGTCTTTCAGTATTTTTACTATGATGTTTTGGGCATAGATCTCTTTACGTTTATTCTAATTGGAGTTCATTGGACTTCTTGGATGTGAAAGGTTTTTATCAAATTTTAGAAGTTTCCAGCCATTATTATTTTTTAAATGTATTTTTGGTCCTTTCTGTTTCTCTTCATTACTAGTACTCCCATTATGAATATGGGATACTTAATGGTGTTTCGCATTTCTCTAAGACTCTGTTCATTTTTCCTCATTCTCTTATCCACTCTGTTCTTGTATTTGTATAATCTCTATTCTCCATTGATTTATTTTCAACTTTACTGATTCTTTTTTCTCCTTGCAAAAACCTACTATTGAACCCCTCTAGTAAAATTTTTACTTCAATTATTTGCCCATTTCAACTACAAAATTTCAAATTGGCTTTTGACTATTTTTTAAAATAATCTATATTTTTTATTGATATCTATTTGACAAGATATTCTCATCATATCCTTTTTTAAAAATATATGGTTTTCTTTAGTCTTTAAACATATTCATAATTTTTTCTTTAAAGTCTTGTCTGCCACATCCAACATCTGAGTGCTCCTAAAGATGGTTTCTATTACTTGCTTTTATTCCCTGTTTCTTTGTGTATCCTATTTTTGTGTGTGCTGAAAGTCGATGTTTTAGATAATATATTATAGCAAGTCTGTATACAGAGACCTTCATCTTTGGTACTTGTTGTTTGTTTATTTACTTGGTTAGATGAATTCAGTGAATTATACTTTCCCACAGATGAAACCTCTGATATTTGTGTAAACCAAAGAGTATTTGAACAAGTCTCAATCAATTTAGAAGTTTCTTTGGCAAGGTTAAGGATATGCCCATGCCACAGCCTCAGGAGGTCCTGAGAATATGTGCTCAGGATGGTTAGGTCACAGCTTGATTTTACACATTTTAGAGGGGCAGAAGATCCAGGCAGACATTAATCAATACATGTAAGGCGTACATTTGTTTGTCCTGAAAAAGCCAGAGATTTCAAAATGGGGATTCCAGGTCATAGGTGGATTCAAAGGTTTCCAGACTGGCAATTGGTTGAAAGAGTTAAGTTTTGCCTAAAGAGTTGTAGTCAGCAGAAAGAAATGCTTGGGGTTAAGATAAGAAGAACATAAGGGTTAAGATTAGAGAATATCTTCACCAGATGAGAACAGGTTCTTGTCTTGTGGAAGACAGGGTTCTTATTATGTAGGTGAAGCCTCCAGGTAGCAGGCTTCAGAGACAATAGATAGTAAATGCCTTTTTATTAGACCATAAAAGGTGCTAGATTCTCCTGAAAGGATCTAGTAAGGGAAGAAGAGTCTCTACAGAATGTAAAATTCCCCCACAAGAGATAACTTTGCAGGGCCATTTAAAAATATATCAGAGAAATATATTTTGGAGTAAAATACTTCTATTTCAGGGCCTGCTATCTGTCGTGTGATACCATACTAGAGTTAAGTTAAAATTTGGTATCTTCTTGCTGCAAAGTGTCTGTTTTGTCAGTCTTAAGTTCTCGGTTTTAATGTTAATGCTGGCAGGCTGTGCCTGAATGCCAAAGGGAGGAGGGCATAATGAGACATGTCTGAGCCTCCTTCCCATCATGGCCTGAACTAGTTTTCCAGGTTAACTTTGGAATGCCTTTAGCTGTGAGGAGGGGTCCATTCAATTGGTTGAGGGGCTTAGAATTATATTTTTCGTCTGTGTTTCCATTCACATTTTTCCCCTCATTTTTATTTCTAAAATGAGTTGTCTAGGGTTAGCCCTTCTGCCAGTATTGTTTTTTGGACAGATTGGCTCAAGATTGTGCCTACGCTCCCTAACCAAGACTTTTCCTTTTACTGTTGAGTCTATATGTTGCTTGAAACCTGCTTGTACTATTCAGGGAATTTATGAGTTTGCTTTATGTTCAACCAAGAACTTGTAGCTCAGAAGTCTCCTCTGCTTTTTTTTTTTCCATCAAATGATGTGTCTTATGCATGTACGCAGTGGTCCTGACCATCAGGGATGATTGGTTTTAGCTGGGCTGTCTTTGATTGTCTCTTTCTTTCATCTCTCTGTAAGCTCTTGGCTGGTCTGGCTTTATTATTATCACCAATTGCTGCTGGCCTTCACTAACTGAAAGCCAATTGGTCTATTGTTTTCAACAATGCCCTGAGGCTTAAAATGTTCCACAATGTGATCCAAATAAAGTATGGCCTCTTAGCAGAGGCAGAGTGTTGCCAGCTTTTGAGGCTTTCTCTGGACCTCCTATAGGCAGATCTCTGCATTATTGCACAGGAGATGTAGTGGTGAGGAATGGGTACTCACTCTTCACCGGCTGCTTCACTGATATCCTTCCTATGGAGCAGCAGCTGCATGTGCCACTTGTGGTGTGTTGGCGTGGAGCAGAAAGAGAGAGGAACCCATGCCGCTGCCTGGCTGCTGCCATCACACATGATAGATCTTCTGTAGCCCAGACCCAGGTTATGGAAAGAATCTGCCAGTGTTCACCGGCTGCCGAATCTACCTGGAATAGCTCATCTACTCCAAGAAGGTGGAGGCGATGGGAGCTGCCACTCAGCTGCTGAGCCTACCAGAGAAACTCTTTTGTGACACAGAGCTGTGTAGAAATGCTGGACCGCAGTCCTCACCAGATGCTCCTTCTGGATTCTCCATTTGTAGCTGCAGTTAGGAGTGGGAAAATGGATACAGCTTCCTGGTTGCCAGCACAAGCTTGGTATAGTCCGTTTGTGTTAAGAAACTGTAGGAAGTGGGATATGCTGCTGCTGAATACACCTGGGATACTTCTTGCATCCCAGAATGCTGAGGAAAATGAGAACTGCCTTTTGCTTGTGAAGCCCACTGGAATACCTGTTCTACAACAAGAGCTGTGGGGGAATGGGTGCCCTCCCACTGATCTCAAATGCATGACCCTAACTCCAATGCATGGCATCCAACTCTTCTTACTATATTTCTATAGATCTTGTTGATTTTCCAACTTGTACAATTTTGTTGTCTCACCTTTTTTCCACTCATTATTTTTAATATGTTTTCACTGGATAAACAAATCTGGGTGACTGTTTCCTTCTTACTTTCAGCATCTTAAAGATAACATTTGATTGACTTTTAACCTTAATGTTTGTAATGAGAATTCATCCACATTTCTCACTGTTGTTTCTTTGAAATGAATGTGTAACTTTTTCTATGAATTCTTAAAAGATTTTCTCTTTATCTCTGGTTTTCAGAAGTTTGACTATTATGTCCTTAAGTTGGGGGCAGTACGTGTGTGTGCGTGTGTGTGTGTGTGTGTGTGTGTGTGTGTGTGTGTAGGATTTATCTTGATTGGGGCTCACTAAACTTGAATCTTTGACTTGATGTGCTTCTTCAGTTTTAGCAAATGTCTCTTCATTCTTACATCAAAGTTTTGTAGGTCTCAGATGATTATTTTTTCCTGTTCTTTTCCAAGTTGTAACTAGTTCTCTCTGAGCTTCTACTGACTTTTAAGTTCATAGAGTTTTCTTATTGCAGAGTTTGATAGAATTTTTGTAAATTGGGCCAGATAATAATTGATTTAGGCTTTATAGGCCATGTATCATTTTTATTGCATATTTTTAAAACAAATTTTAAAAATATAAAATAATTCTTAGATTGTAGGCTATACAAAAACAGGCCACAGGCCAGATTTGAACCGTGGATCATAGTTTTCCAATTCTGTTCAATTATGTCTTGTGTGTTATTAAGCCCATCCAAAGAATTTTTCATGTCAGATATTGTACTTTTCAGTTCTAAAATTTACATTTGTTTTCTTTTTAGTTTGTATTACTCTATTGAAATTTTCCATCCTTTCATTCTTCCTGTTCATTTTTTCACTTAAATTGTTAAAGTACTCAAAAGAGTTATTTTTAATATCTTTTTCTGTTATTTCCAACATTTGTGTCATTTGGGGTCTGCTTTTTTGAGTTTCTTTTTTTTGACAGATCACATTTTTCTGCTGCTTAACAACTTGATTGCATGCTAATGTTTTACATGATCAGTTGTTGGGACTCTGGATTAAGATATCTTAAATCAGAAAGCATGGAATTTTGTCATGATGGGCAGATACATATCTTGCGTATCACCTTGATCCTTTGGCACATGCTCCAGTCTACTTCATGCATGCAATTCTCTGTGTCAGTGTCAACTTCCTGGTGAAATCAGCATAGGCAGGTGACAGCACTTCTCTAGAATCCTCAGCATTGATGTTATGATTCTTCTATTGGGACTTACTCTCATGCCTACGTTTATTCTTTTCTTTTTCTAGTTATCTTTAGTGCCATACAGGGATATATTCCAAGAGTCAGAGCCACCTGAATCATAATCTGAAACTTACTGAGGGATTTTTCATTCCCTGGGTACCTATTGAAGCTGACAGCATTTTTCCCCCTTTAGCTGAAAGAAAAAAAGAGTATTCTTTCTAAATGTAAAACAAATATGCTACTTTCAGAACATGCAAATGCATACCATAAATTATGTATCTCTGTGCTGGAGGATGTGAGATGTAATAATTCCTCTTTTAAATTGCAGGGATAGCACAGCATACCACAGACTACTAGGTACCTAAAACTTCACTGATAAAGCAGGCCCTTGAATCTTTATAGGGTGCATTTCCTGTCCTCTATAGCACATTTATCTTGTCTAAAACTCCAATTTATATTTCAATCCAATTAACACAATGCCATCCATATAGTTAACCAGTGTGATGTTATTTGGAATGTTTGTATGGCTCAAATCACTTTGGATTATACTTTCAAAGAGACCAAGAGAATTTCCGTAGTCTTGGGGAAAGATCGTACTGCATACTTTTGTCTATTCTATGTGAATGTGAACTGTTTTTTTATCTTACTTATTGATAGGACTGGAAAATAGTGCATTCATCAAATGAGTGACCACGTAAAGTGTGCTGGAGGCTGTGTTAATTTGTGCTAGCATTAAGAGTATATCTGACATAGAAGCTGCAATTTGGGCTTCTACTTGGTTGAGTTTCTGGATTTATTTAATTTTTGCAGGGACCAGACTTTTAAATTAAGAGGAATATGATGAAAGCTAATACCTCTGCATATTTTATATCATAAATGTTTCACTAATCTCATAGATACCTTTTACAATATGTTATTATTTTGACTATATTTAATATTTTACTACTTTATTTACTATCTTGACCAGAAGGGAAGGGGCAATTTCAGAGGCTTCCATTTAAACTTTCCCTCTATTATTTCTCTTATACCACCGCTCAAGGAACTAATGTGAGGTTCTACTGACTACCAACTATAACTAGCACAATTCTGCATTTAGGAACTGGAAAATAACTGTGGTGTGTGGTCATAACTATGAGCTGAACTGGCCCTAGGACAACATTTGTTACCTAGAAACATCTATTTGTATTCTTTTACGGGGCAAAGATGACAGTTTTCCTCAATGCCACACTTTTCCTCAATGCCACTATAAACTTGTATACTGACATTCTCAAAAGATTTGGAGGTATTCTCTTTTCCCAATGTATGATTAGCCAAATAAATGGTTCCTTTAGGAAAATATGGTTAGCCAAATAAATGGTTCCTTTAGGAAAAGACTCAAGAAGTTACTAGTGAATATCGTGGTCACAGTTTTTCATGGTGGTTTCTTAAAGAAACCAAGTGTTTTCTTTAGTTAGTTCTGGTTCTGACAACTGGCTCAAGTCCAGAAATTGTGCATGGGATCAATTATATTTTTAAATATTTTATTGTGATTGATTTTAAACGTATTACTGTACATTTTATCAAAATATAGAAAAGTTGAAAGAATTTTGTGGTGAATAACCATGAGCTCATCACCTAGACTTTAAAATTAGCATTTTCTATAATTAATTAAATATCTAACCATCTTCCATGTATCCCTCTAACAGTTCATTAAATAATATTTTGATGCTTTCAAAGTAATTTGCTTCATCAGGACACTTCATTCTTAAACATTTCTGAATGTGTTTCCTCATCTAGAGTTTAACATCTGTGGTGGGTTGAGACGTTTTTCCAAAGTACAGTTCCAAGCAAATCCATAGATTAGGGAATTTACTGTCACATTTCCTCTTCATTTCCCTTTGAGAAAGTCTCCACTGTTCCTATTAGCTGGCAAAGGATTTTACAAATCTACGTACCTATAAAGCAAGAATATCAAAAACAAATGCTACTTTTAGCCCTAAACAAAACTCTTACTGTAAAATAAAATAATAATAAAAGAAACTATTCTTTATTCTTACATCGATCAGATTGACAATCAAAGAATATGATTTCTAACATGAAAAAATGTGTCTTTGTTTTTATTTGAGGGAGATCTTGGTTTTCTTTGGTGTTTAACAAAAATGTGGAGCCCGTTTTTTTTAGATTTGTCAAATTCTGAAGAGCAGTGAGTATTAAAAAGAAATAGTTGCCTTTGACATCAAGCCATGTTTATGTTTATTGATCATCCAAAGGTTAGAAAAAACAATGTAGGCAAAGTAGGTTAATGAATTTTGGGGGTTTTGCATGTAAGATGTTCTTTTTAATGTAGTTTGTTAAAAGAGACAGAAATCTTTCTCCTTAATGTAATACAAAGCAACAAGAAAGTAATAACAACAATAAGAATAAAAACAAAGAAATTTATAGTGTCCTTACTTAGATTTATTTTTTATCCCAAGTCCTCTGTCATAATAGTGACTCTTTTCTCCATGCCCAATTGATATGGGACTTAAGGAAATGATATGACACAGAGCAGAATAAGAACCATATATTTATGTAGACAAAGATTTGCAAAATGGTTTTGCTGTTTCTCTCCTGCGTATTTGAGTAAGCCTCATGTTCTCTAAACTTTGTTTTTCTTTTCCAGAAAATGGCAGAAACTAATGCCTCTCTTAAAGTATACTTTTGAAAATGTTACACAGTGGGGTAATTTCTAACATCATGGATTATGTTATGCAGAAGGCATTTATTTGGGAGATATTATATTCAGATGCTCTGATATATCTCAAAAATATAAAGATATTAAGTCCCTAACCTAAAGGTACTTACTATCTAAAAAAAAAAATGAAGAAACCAATAGTTAATATATTGCACAGTAATGTTAATATTATAAGAAAATAAGACATTGAATGGTAAAGAACTAAAGAGTGTGATGAGTAATACCCAATTCAATCTTGGGATTAAGAATATGGGAGGGAAATTGGATAAGGCTTTCAAGAAGTAAGCTTTGAGTTACCTCTTAAATAATGAAATAAGTTGGGCGGTTGAGAGAGAGGGATGCTACAGAAAGAAACACACCTGATGTATAAACACACAGAAATAGAGCATGTTTTATTTGGGAGTTTTGTGTGATTGATACAAAAAGTACATGTGGGGAAGGGAGATAAAGAGTAAGAGAAATAGGCAGGATTCATATAATAAAGGGTTTTGCAAGGTTAAGAATTTTAGCTTTAAGCTAGAGGCCACAGGATACAATTAAAACGTTAAAACAAGGACATTGCAAGAATTTTAGGAAGATCACTACATTATCCAGATACAGTGGTAAAAATGAAATTGAAGAAACTAGTTATGATTTTATCACAGTAGAATAAGCAATCTAATTTAATGACGTAGTCGTGAGTGTGGTAATTGGGGAAATTTACATCTTATTTAAGCAGGGGTCCCCAAACTTTTTACACAGGGGGCCAGTTCACTGTCCCTCAGACCATTAGAGGGCCGGACTATGCAAGGTGTGACATCCTTCACAGCCAGCGCTGCTGCCTCCTCTATCCCAGACAGCGGTATACAGTGTCACAGGACCAGCACCGCCTCCAGTGCTGTATACAGGGATGGCGGTGATCAGCCTGTGACACTGTGTATACAGAGTCCTGGACATCTGCAGCAGCGGTGGACCTCTTTTGTGGGAAGCCCACTGCTGCATGTTTCCCCTATTATAAGACACCTCCTAAAAATAAGACAGCCCCCATCTTTTGGGGGTAAAATTAATATAAGACAGGGTCTTATAATAGGGGAAACATGTGTAGTAATGTGGGGGGAGACTTTTGGGCAAAGGGAGGTTATAGAGGCCATTATGTTGTTGTACATTTGGGGGAGTATGGGGGCCATTGTACTGTGTAGTAATGGTTATAGTGCTTTGCCTTTCTTCCTACTTCTGCTGTTATTTCACACTGCTTCTGGTGATGTGGGGTGCCGCAGCCGCACACTGGATGTACATCATATGATGCGCTTCCGGAGCCATGAAGCGTGTGTCCCGCGTCACCGGAAGTAGTACTGTATGTGAGCGATGCCGCGCTTTGAGGCGCCACCACATACAGTACTCCAGGAGCACCAATGAAAGAGGTGCCCCTTCCTGAAGTGCGGCGGGGGCTGGATAAATGGCCTCAGGGGGCCGCATGCGGCCCACAGGCCGTAGTTGGGGACCCCTGTATTTAAGAGATGGAAGTATAGAACTTTGTAACAAATTGGAAATGGGTAATGATGGATTAGAATTAAGAAAGATTCAGATTTCAGACTTATGGGTTTGAAGGATGGTGAAACCATTCCTCAATAAAGAAAACTCAGAAGACTGGTAGATTTCAAGAGGAACATAATGATTTCTTTTTAGATATATTGAGTTTGAAGTTTCATATGGAATTTGAGTAGAAAAATAGTGGGAATTATAAGTGTAAATATATTCCCTACAGATGATCCTTGAACAACACAAATATGAACTGTGTGGGTTCACTTAGATGAGGAGTTTCTTCTGCCTCTGTTACTGCTGGGACAGCAAAACCAACTTCTCTTTCTCTTCCTCATTAGCCTACTCAACTTGAAGGCCACAAGGATGAAGATCTTTATGGTGATCCATTTACACTTAATAAACAGTAAATATATTCTCTCTTTCTCATGATTTTTAAATACCATTTTTTTCTCTAGCTTACTTTATTATAAAAATATGGTATATAATAAATAGAATATATAAAATATATGTTAATTATTTATGTGATTGTTAAGGATTTTGGTTAAAAATAGGCTATTATAGGCAAATTCTAGGGGAGTCAAAGGTTATCTATGGATTTTTCAACTGGTGCAGGAGTTCAGCACCCCTAATCCTCATGTTGTTCAGGTATCAACTGTATGTGTTTATATGCACATGTACACATGTGTAGTTATGGAGTCTGGGAGAGGGCTTTGGGTAAGAACTAAAATTCAGAATAAAGAATAGTTACAGCTTTGATGTGCATAGAAATGTTCACGCTAGCTTTATTTGCCTATGAATAAGAGAATAAAAGTTAGAAGTCTGGAGAATACCTATATTTAAGGTTGAGCAGAGAAAGAGTAATGAAGAGGGACTTTGGAGAATAAGCAGTGTTCACTTGTTTATTTACTGGCTATTCCATGAACACTTATTGAACTCTTTTCTAGCCTGGGTTGACACCAAATCAGAGTTTTATATGAAAGTACACATTCAGTAATTCATTTTTTTCATGCTTAATTCAACAGTTTATTTTTTCATTGACATCTGAACTTGTGGCTATGATTTTATATTGCACACATGTAATATAGACCTATTTTCAGCTAGCAGAAGTGTTCTTCTGAAAACTGTTTTATTTCATATGGTGTGATTTAATATATCAATTATTTTATGACATCAGTAATTTCAGTAATTCATTTTTAAGTGGGCTAGAGAACAGAAATGAGAAATTAGTGTAATAAAACAGGACTGCATCATTAAGGCGGCCACCGTTGTTGGTTACCAATACTTAATCCTTCAGGGGCTGTTTGGGGGATCTTACAAATGTTTCTCTAGACTGTACATTCCAGATATTAAGGGGAAAACATTGTCTATAGAATTCTGCTTGCAGTCGCCCAGAGTAGACCACAGGTATTCAATGGCTCACATTTCTTGGTTGGGCATGCTTGAGTGGGTTTACCTGGGAAACGGATTCTACAGCATTAGCAAGGTGGGGGTGGAGGGGCAGAGACTGAGAAACATAGTATTAGCCAATGGAAGTACTGGCAAATTAAACCTGCATGATTTTGGTCTCTTGAATGAAACTTGTCACCCACAACAGTGGCTGAAATAAGAGGTCGAATTGAAAAGAGTATTTAATACAGTTCCTCACCATAGCACTAAAATCCTCTTGGAAGGGTTTGTCCAATTCATCATAGAATTTCCCTCAAGATGAGGGTCAGCTGCACATTGGTATAGGGAAGTTGTGGATCAGAAAAGTGTGTGGTACTGGCTGATGTGAGGTCTTGACAAATTACAGAGGTGGGGGGAACCTGATGGAATCCTGTGGCTGGAATGAAGGTGAGGCTGAAAGGGCATAAAGTGGGACAGAGATTTTTGACAAAAACACTTACTGTATATGTTCAGTTCCAAGGTAAGCAAGATAAATTGTCTGTGCCTTCATGTAATTTACATTCTGATGAGTAAGAGAGATAAAAAACATAAAACAATCGCAATCAGTGCTCAGATAAAGAGGAGGACATAACATTTAAAATGCATCAAAATTGTTTAAGGAAAGGAGGAAGCTAGCCATATGAAGAAAGTTAGAAAAGCGTTCAATCCTAACCTTTTCTTTTCCACTGGACTACTGGAAATGTAACTATTTAGTTTTGGAAGAGAGAGCAAATATTCTTACTCTCCATCTCCTTCATATTCTTTGTGTTTTCCCTACAAACACTTCGGCTAGGCAAGCTTTTGTCACTTCTTAGAGTCAGCATTTCTGTAGTCCAACAGAGGACTCTTGACAAGATTTACTTGAAACCTGAAGCTGTAAACTCATTAAGTGTTGTGAGTAGCTCTGAACATTTTTGGCTTTCCTCCAACATATTTTCCCGGAGTAACAAAGCAAGTAAGACAACAAAAGGAAGGGCATTCATCTCCATGACCACCAACATTTTCCAATCATTCAATATCCCCAGTGAGACAGTGAGTTGGTGTTTATGCCTGTATATATAAAAACAAAATTCTCCACTGTTTTCCTTTCTCTAAGGAAGGTTTAAACTCAGCATATAACTATGTTCATCCTGTCCTTATGTCTTTAGAAATCTGAACTAGTGAATCATTCAAGACAATATTTTCGTTTAAATTGTTGCATCACAATTCTGTTTTTTTTTTTTTTTTTTTTAAATTATTGTACTTTAGGTTCTGGGGTACATGTGCAGATCAAGCAGGATTGTTGTATAGGTGCATTCATGGCAAGGTGGTTTGCTGCCTTCATTCCCCCATCACCTATATCTGGTATTTCTCCCCCAGTTATCCCTACCCACCCTCGCCACCCCCGACTGTCCCTTCCCTAGCCCCCCACCAACTGACCACAGTATGTGATACTCCCCTCCCTATGCCCATGTGTTCTAATTGTTTAATACCCACCTATGAGTGATAATATGTGGTGTTTGGTTTTTTGTTCTTGTGTCAGTTTGCTGAGAACGATGGTTTCCAGATTCATCCATGTCCCTCTGAAGGACATGAACTCATCATTTTTTATGGCTGCATAGTATTCCATGGTGTATATATGCCACATTTTCTTTATCCAGTCTATCATTGATGGACATTTGGGTTGGTTCTAGGTCTTTGCTATTGTAAACAGTGCTACAGTGAACATACATGTGCATGTGCCTTTATAATAGAACAATTTATAATTCTTTGAGTATATATACCCAATATTGGGATTTCTGGGTCAAATGGTATTTCTGTTTTCAGGTCCTTGAGGAATCGCCACAGTATCTTCCACAATGGTTGCACTAATTTGCACTCCTACCAACAGTGTAAAAGTGCTCCTATTTCTCCACATCTCCAACATCTGTTGTCTTCAGATTTTTTAATGATCACCATTCTAACTGCTGTGAGATTGTATGTCAATGTGGTTTTGATTTGCATTTCTCTAGTGACCAGAGATGATGAGCATTTTTTCATATGTTTTTTGGCCTCACAGATGTCTTCTTTTGAAAAGTGTCTGTTCACATACTTCACCTACTTTTGAATGGGTTTGTTTGTTTGTTTGTTTTTTTCTTGTAAATCTGTTTAAGTTCTTTGTACATTCTGGATATTAGTCCTTTGTCAGATGGGTGGAGTCCAAAATTTTTTTCCTATTCTGTTGGTTGTTGGTTCACTCTAATGATTGTTTCCTTTGATGTACAGAAGCTCTGGAGTTTAATTAGATCTCATTTGTCTATCTTGGCTTTTGTTGCCAATGCTTTTGGTGTTTTAGCCATGAAGTCATTGCCTATGCCTATGTCCTGAATGGTTTTGCCTAGGTTTTCTTCTAGAGTTTTTATGGTATTAGGTATTATGTTTAGATCTTTAATCCATCTGGAGTTAATTTTAGTGTAAGGTATCAGGAAGGGGTCCAGTTTCTGCTTTCTGCACATGGCTAGCCAGTTTTCCCAACACCATTTATTAAGCAGGGAATCCTTTCCCATTGCTTGCTTTTCTCAGATTTGTCAAAGATCAGATGACTGTAGATGTGTGGTGTTGCTTCTGAGGCCTCTGTTCTGTTCCATTGGTCTATGTCTCTGTTTTGGTACCTGTACCATGCTGTTTTGATTACTGTGGCCTTGTAGTATAGTTTGAAGTCAAGCAGCATGATGCCTCCAGCTTTGTTCTTTTTGCTTAGTATTGTTTTGGCTATGCAGACTCTCTTTTGGTTCCATATGAAGTTTGAAGTATTTTTTTCCAGTTCTGTGAAGAAAGCCATTGGTAGCTTCATAGGATAGCATTGAATCTGTAAATTACTTTGGGCAGTATGGGCATTTTCACAATGTTCATTCTTCCCAACCATGAGCCTGGAATGTTTTTTCATCTGTTTCTGTCCTCTCTTATTTCATTGAGCAGTGGTTTGTAGTTCTCCTTGAAGAGGTCCTTTACATCCTTTGCTAGTTGTAGTCCTAAGTATTTTATTCTCTTTGTAGCAATTGTGAATGGGAGTTCACTTTTGATTTGGCTCTCTGTCTGTCATTGGTATATAGAAATACTTGTGATTTTTTCACATTGATTTTGTATCCTGAGACTCTGCTGAAGTTGCTTATCAGTTTCAGGAGATTTTGGCATGAGATGATGTTATCTTCTAAATACACAGTCATGTCATCTGCAAATAGAGACAATTTGGCTTCCTCCTTTCCTCATTGAATACCCTTTATTTCTTTTCCTTGCCTGATTGCTCTGGCTAGAACTTCCAATACTATATTGAAT
Organism: Saimiri boliviensis; assembly: GCF_048565385.1. NCBI lineage: Eukaryota > Metazoa > Chordata > Mammalia > Primates > Cebidae > Saimiri > Saimiri boliviensis. The sequence continues at coordinate 82,655,187 of NC_133451.1, forward strand.
AGGAGTGGTGAGAAAGGGCATCCTTGTCTTGTGCCAGATTTCAAAGGGAATGCTTCCAGTTTTTGCCTGTTCATGATTATATTGGCTGTGGGTTTGTCATAAGCAGCTTTTATTATTTTGTGATATGTTCCATCGACAACTAGTTTATTGAGGGTTTTTATCATAAAGGGCTGTTGAATTTTTTTGAAGGTCTTCTCTGCATCTATTGAGATAATCTTTGGTTCTGTTTCTGTGATGGATTGCATTTATAGACTTGCATATGTTGAACCAGCCTTGCATCCCTGGGATAAAGCCTACTTGATTATGATGAATTGTTGTTGCATTCTGTTTGCCAGCATTTTATTGAAGATTTTTGCATTGATGTTCATCATGGATGTTGGCCTGAAGTTTTCTTTTTTAGTTGTGTCTCTGCCTGGTTTTGGTATTAGGATGATGTTGGTCTCATAAAATGAGTTGGGAAGGATTCCCTCTTCTCGTATCATTTGGAATAGTTTCAGAAGGAATGGTACCAGCTCTTCTTTGTACGTCTGGTAGAATTCAGCTGTAAACCCATCTGGACCTTTGCTTTGTTTAGTTGGTAGGCTATTAATTGCTGCCTCAACTTCAGACCTTGTTATTGGTCTATTCAGGCTTTCAACTTCTTTATGGTTTAGTCTTGGGAGAGTGCAGGTGTCCAGGAATTTATCTATTTCATTCAGATTTACTGGTTTGCATGCATAGAGTTGTTTGTAGTAATCTCTGACAGTAGTTTGTATTTCTGTGCAATCAGTGGTGATGGCCCGTTTATCATTTTTTATTGCATCTATTTGATTCTTCTCTCTTTTCTTTTTTGTTAGTCTGGCTAGTGGTCTATATATTTTGTTAATCTTTAAAACACCAGCTCGTTTTGTTGATGTTTTGTTTTTTGTGTGTGTGTCTCTATCTCCTTCAGTTCTGCTCTAATCTTAGTTATTTCTTGTCTTCTGCTAGCTTTTGAGTTTTTTGGATCTTTCTCCTCTAACTCTTTCAATTTTGATGATAGGGTGTCAATTTTAGGCCTTTCCTTGCTTCCTTATGTGGGCATTTATTGCTATGAATTTCCCTCTGGACACTACTTTAAATGTGTCCCAGAGATTCTGATATGTTGTGTCTTTGTTCTCGTTAGTTTTGAAGGACATTTTTATTTCTGCCTTCATTTCATTGTTTATCCAGTCGACATCCAGGAGCCAGTTGTTCATTTTCCATAAAGTCATGCGGTTTTGAGTTAGTTTCTGAATTCCGAGTTCTAATTTGATTGCACTGTGGTCTGAGAGACTGTTTGTTATGATTTCCATTCTTTTGCATTTGCTGAGGAGTGATTTACTTCCGATTATGTGGTCGATTTTAGAGTAAGTATGATGTGGTGCTAAGAAGAATGTATATTATGTGGATTTGGGGTTGAGAGTTCTGTAAATGTCTAATAACTTTGCTTGGTCCAGATCTGCATTTAAGTCCTAGATTTCCTTGTTGATTTTCTGTCTTGTTGATCTATATAATATTGACAGTGGAGTGTTAAAGTCTCCCACTATTATTGTACGGGAGTCTAAATCTCTTTGTAGGTCATTAAGGACTTGCTTTATGTATCTAGGTGCTCCTATATTCGGTGTGTATATATTTAGAATAGTTAGCTCTTCTTGTTGTATTGATCCTTTTACCATTATGTAATGACCTTTTTTGTCTCTTTTGATTTTTGTTGGTTTAAAGTCCGTTTTATCAGAGACTAGGATTGCCACCCTTGCTTTTTTTTTGCTCTCCATTTGCTTGGTAAATCTTCTTCCGTCCCTTTATTTTGAGTCTATGTGTGTCTTTGCACATGAGATGGTCTCCTGAATACAGCACACTGATGGTTCTTATCTTTTTATCCAATTTTTCAGTCAGTGCCTTTTGATTGGGGCATTTAGTCCATTTACATTCAATGTTAATATTGTTATGTATGAATTTGATCCTGCCATTTTATTACTGGTTGGTTGTTTTGCCCTTTAGTTGGCATAATTTCTTCATTGCGTCATTGGTCTTTGCCATTTGGTTCTTTTTTGCAGTGACTGGTACTGGTTTTTACTTTCTGTGTTTAGTGCTTCCTTCAGGAGCTCTTGTACGGCAGATCTGGTAGTGACAAAATCTCTCAGCAATTGCTTGTCCATAAAGGATTTTATTTCTCCTTCACTTATGAAGCTTAGTTTGGCTGGATATGAAATTCCGGGTTGAAAATTCTTTTCTTTAAGGATGTTGAATATTGGCCCCCACTCTCTTCTGGCTTGCAGGGTTTCTGCCCAGAGATCCACTATGAGTCTGATGTGCTTCCCTTTATGGGTAACCTGACCTTTCTCTCTGGCTGCCCTTAGTATTTTTTCCTTCATTTCTACCCTGGTGAATCTGATGACTATGTGCCTTGGTGTTGCTCTTCTAGAGGAATATTGTTGTAGTGTTGTCTGTATTTCCTGTATGTGAATGTTGGCCTGCCTTGCTAGGTTGGGGAAGTTCTCCTGGATAATATCCTGAAGAGTGTTTTCCTGCTTGGATTCATTCTCCCCGTCATCTTCCGGTACACTGATCAAGCAAAGCATAGATTAGGTCTTTTCACATAATCCCATATTTCTTGAAGGCTTTGTTCATTTCTTTTCACTCTTTGTTCTCTCTTCTTGCCTTCTCATTTTGTTTAATTGAGCTGATATTCAGTCTCTTATATCCTTTCTTTTGCTTCATCTATTTGGCTATTGAAACTTGTATATGCTTCTTGAAGTTCCTGTGCTGTTTTTTTCAGCCCCATCAAGTCGTTTATGTTCTTCTCTAAGCTGGTTATTCTAGTTAGCATTTTCTCTAACCTTTTTTCAAGGTTTTTAGTTTCTTTGCGTAGGGATAGAACACGTTTCTTTAACTCAGAGAAGTTTGTCATTACCCATCTTCTGAAGCCTCTGTCAATTCGTCAAATTTGTTCTCCGTCCAACTTTGTTCCCTTGCTGTTGAGGAGTTGTGATCTCGTGGTGGGGGAGAGACATTCTGGTTTTTGGTAGTTTCATTCTTCTTGTGCTGGTTTCTCCCATCTCCTTGGATTTATATAGTTTTGATTTCAGGTAGCTGCTTGGGGAGGCGGCCTTTCCTTTGTCTGCCTGCAGAGGTGCTGCTGGGCTGCCACGGATTCAGTGGAGCTGCTATGTCTTTTATTTACTCAGAAGAATTAGGCTGGCTTCTGCAATGGCGGCTTCCCTTCCCCCTGCTGAGTTTGATCGTTCCTGATCGCTCTCTAACTGACGTTCTGGGTGCGAAACTCCGGAGGAGTGAGAGTGTTTTAGCCTGCTAGGCTTTGTGTAGGGGTGGAGGGGGGAGGCAGGGCGAATGTATCCTGCTTTATGGGCTGTTTCCCTGTTTTTAGTTCCCCTGCTTTCTGAGGGGAGGGTGGCTGCATCTAGCCAGATTTCTGGCTTTTGCATTAGCCAGTGCTTCCACCTAGATGTATGCTGACAGCCCTGGCATTGGCCAAAGTTGCTGTTCTGCCCTGTTCAGGCAGCTCGCTGAGGCTTTTCAGCCTGGCGATCTCCTCTTCTGTGGGTTGTAGAGGGCTTGGGGAGCATTGTATCTGAATGAAGTCCCAGAGGGGGAGATCCCCTGTCCTGTGGTCGGTTGCACACACCTCTTGGGTGGGACAGTGCCCTGCCTTGCCTCAACTTGCCCTATTTGGTTTATACCCACTGTCCAACTAGACCCACAAAATGAACCTGGTGCCTCATTTGGAATTGTGGAGACCTCTCGGCTTCTGTGTCTCTCTCACTGGGAGCTGCTTTCCGGAGCTGCCTCTTATTCAGCCATCTTGGCATCCCCCTCCACAATTCTGTTTTAATCCTTGAATGCATGCAAACCAGACAGAATCTGGTTTATCTGACTAGGTGACCCTCACTGGAAAGCTCATTTAATTATAACCCTCTTCTTTTTGATTATAGTACTTTGCTAATTTGAAATTCCACCTAGTCAATTAATGTGACTTGTGGTATCTGTAGAAAATCATGAACCCATGGTTACAATTTTAATTATAACATACATTTTACAGATCTCAGCCATCCGTCTCCAAGGACATTCTCCTTTGTGTAAACATAAAGTGTCATAAAATTGGGCTGCTTCCTTTGACTTAATATTGCCTTCATGAAATGTAATGAATACCTTTTGGTGACAGCATCTCTTTCCCAGTCTGCATTCATGAGAATCATAAACTATACTCAGGGGTATTTTGCTAAACACAGGTACAGGAGTAAATGTGCCATTTATAAAATGTCACGACATATGGCATTTTTGAAAGACTGTACAAACTTGGTGTCTAATAAACTAACATAAAAGTCTTTTTGAGAAAAGAAAATACTGACAAGAAAAGTGAAAAAAATAAGGTATATTATTCATAAATATATGTAACTATTTCTAAAATTTTCATAAGTATAAAATTATAAAGGATATTATCACAGCATTTAGAACATTAACCAAGAATGAGGACAGTAATTACAAAAAGAATGGCAAAGGAAATCTAAGATTCTTTAAATACGGGTTTCTGTGGTTTTCTGGTATTACAATTTGGTAAGAAATAATATAATTGGTAGTGTCTTATATGCAAAAGTATGTGAATTGATGTCCAAATTTTATTTCCTAGTTTTTTACCTCTAGAAGATACCAAAATATTTCAGTTTTGGCTTTATTACAAAAATGTAGCATATTCAAAGTTCTCATAAGAAAATAAGTTTTGACTTCAGGCATTACACATATATGAGGCAATTAATTTATAAAGCTATGAAAGAATACTGAGAGCTAGTGTCTCCATGGTCAAGCCAGGGTATAAATACACTAGCCATTGTAAGAGATTCATGTGTGATCTCATCACTACAATTTGTTTACCAATTTAAGTGCTCTGTTTTAAAGTTATACCCATGTTCCATTTGACGGCTTAGAGAAACAGATATTAGCTGAGAGTTTCAGTGTGTCATGTTTAAGATTTCAGACCCTGGATCCAGATTCTTTCAGTTCAAGTCCCAGCTCTGCCATTCAGTAGCTGTTTGACTTAGAACAATTGATTTAACCTCTCTGTTGCTCAGTTTTCTCATCCCTAAAAATAACGGTAAAAATGGTATCTACCTCAAAGGTATGTAGTATTTTAAAAATACATAGTAAGCACTCAGAACAGTGTAAGGTCTCAAGTATTATCTATTATTAATATTATCTTTATTACCTATAAGGCATTTCTGGAAACAACTAAGTCTTTCTCATCAATGTTTTTGCTGATTTCTATTGTGTGCCAGTGTTACTGGCCAGTGTTACTGTATGCTCTTTGCTGCATGGGGAAGGAAGGGAAGAAGAAAGAGTGAAAGGGAGGCTGAGAATTGTGGAAGTTAACATGTTCACATCAGGTATGATAAGTGCTTCTGCTAACACTCAGCAACCTTCCACCAAGAATATTTTTCTATGTCTCTCTGTTAATTCCTGCAGTTATTGACTGTGCCTCACCTAAGTATTGATTTTGTTAATTGAATAATACAATTTTGCTGCCTTATCAGTGAGGCAGGAGATAGAACTCCAGAAAATTCTCAGCACTGTATCAGCCTATGCAAGCACACTGACGGTTTTTAATAAGCACTTACAAATGCCTGGAGCTTTATACTTTCAGGCAGATATTTTTGAGTGAGTGTTCATTCCCCCAGAGTATTCCTCTTCCTCAGTCTGCTTGTCATCATAAAGACAGAATCATCATCTTCATAATGTGTATGAAGGCATTCACCTTCTGCATTGCTATACCTTTGCAAATAGGAGTTCAAGGCCTCAGAGAAGAAAAAATATATACATTATTTAGGAAAAGAGCTTATATTGGCAAAGAAAACAAAATGATCAAAAGTATAAGTCACAGATATGCTTAGAATTTTAGTGCCTAAACCCAAATAATTTCTCAAACTGAAACAGCAGATTTTTGTGAATAAATTATAAATTTCATTTTGGATACGTTGAGTTTAAAAGAACTAAGGGACTTTGATATGATATGGATTTTTATCCCCACCCAAATTTCACATCAAATTGGAGGAGGGGCCTCATCAGAGATGACTGGACCATAGGGACAGATTTCCCCCTTGCTGTTCTCTTGATAGTGAGTTCTCACGAGATCTGATGGTTTAAAAGTGTGTGGCACTTCCACCTTAGCTCTCTCTCTCCTGCTCCATCATGGGAAGATATGCCTTGTTTCCCCTTCACCTTCTGTAAGTTTCCTGAGGCCTCACCAGCTGTGCAGAACTGTGAGTCAGTTAAACCTCTTTCTTCATAAACTACCCAGTCTCAGGTAGTTCTTTATAGCAATGTAAGAACAGAGTAATACAGAAAATTGGTACAAGGAGTGGGTTATTGCTACAAAGATACCTGAGTATGTGGAAGCAACTTTGGAACTGGGTAATGGGCAGAGGTTGGAACACTTTGGAAGGCTCAGAAGAAGACAGGAAGGTTCTTCAGTTCTTGTCCAGAAGTCCCCTTCTCCAGTTCTTTCTTCACACTGCTAAATACTTCCTCCCCTTTCCTTTTTGGGCCAAGATGTGATAGCAGCTTTCTTTGTACTGTAAGGGAAGAGATACAAGACAAGAACAATATGCACAGAAAGGAAAAGCAACAACATTTTGGAAGCTAGAAAGTAGACAGCCAATGGAAATTGATTTACAAAGCCTAAAAAAGTTAGTTTATCAAATCTGGAGAAACCTGAGAATTAACTTTATCTACCCTGTTGCAAATCCACAGATGCTTCAGCACTTTTTAACCAACAGTTTTGTAAGTAGCACCTCCTTAAAACTCTCTTCAGTCACACCTTTTAAATATGCTGTCTTCTTGACTGGCATGGCAATGGCTGAGTCAGCATTCAGGCTTCCAACAATGCCTGAAATTTCTAATCGACAGACCCTCTGTTTTATCATTTTCTGTGGGAATAAATCTGTTTTACTGGGAAGAAAAGCACCATTCGGGTATTAGTGTGGATCTAGAATTTTAAGCACTTCTTAAAAGGTTTTTAAGGAATATTTCTGATTTTGATGTGCTTTTGTTTTTTGCCTCAATTTCCTGGCATTGTTATTCCAGAGATCTTTGAGTCTTTTTTTTTCCCCCCAATGTAGATAGGATTAGCCCTGAGCTTTCCACAAGTAATATCAAAGCTCCCAAGTTAAGATGAAGTGTTGCTTCAAGATATATTTTTCTTCTTTCCAGTGATTTCAATTTACTTTTTAAAATTTTCTCTCATGTAGTAAACATATTGATTTTATGTTGAGTATCAAAAAACAGTACTATTGGATATCTTTGTGGTTTTCGGTTTGTTGATGGTTATTTTCTGCTGACTCATATATGGTGGCTTTTTCCCCTATATATGTCCTATGATTTTACTTTTTAAAATTGTGACCTCTTATTTGTTGTAATTCTACATGTGTAAATTTTACAAGACTTTCACTGAAGGTGAGTTCTTCTAGCGAGCATTGGTTTCTCTTTTTATCAATTGCCGGATTGCTGACAACCTGGCTTTTCTTATGTTAGATTGTGTCCTTGCTTGTTAAAATTTGATGGGATGGGATTATTGAAATAATCTTTTAAATGAAATTAAGTCAGATTATCATTATTTTGTCTACATGATAAAGATATATTTTTATTTAAACTATTGCAAATTTTTAGTAGAATAGGTAGGATTTAAATGTCACACAGCTAATTGTAGATAAAGTATGGTAGCTTCTTAAAAATGTTAAAGAATGCATTTGTAAGTGCAGCATACATACTATTTTTCACCTTTCTTTGCCTTTAGAAAAATTATAATCAATTTTTCTTATAAATTTTCTAGAAGAATACAAAAGAATGTATAGGCATTTTAAGACTAACTTACTCTTGTAGTATATCTAATTGTTTTACTAGTAAGTTGCAATATTTAAAATAAAAGTTTTGTTACTTTCTGGTATAAGCAAGCTGTCTTTCATCTAAGTAGACCGACAATAATTTTGTTGTTTTGAAAGAGAACTAAAATCTAGGGTGGGATAAATTTACGCCAGGTTAATTAAGAAGAAAGGCTTCAAGAGAAATTCTAGAGGACCTCCATGCTACCACAAAAGAAACAAGAGAGAAGGTACATGTGACAACAGTGTATAATGAAAATGGACTGTGGTATCTCCAGTTTCTCTTATAGCGGTGACGAAGGGGTGGATAACCTAGTAAATCATTCACCAACTGACCCATATAATAGATGGTAGATTTATCTGTGGCTTTCAAAATTCAGAAGTGATGGCCACACTTAAGTCTCAGGGGAAAGTCAGAAAGCAGAAGTACTCAGCTAAGTGTCCAGTGGCTACTAGTAAGAGATATGACTCAAGAAGAAACCCAGCTGCTTCAGCCACAGTAAAGTGAAGAGGTGTCCATAAATGAAGATATTGTCAACTATGTTGTTTGGAGTTTGTATTAGTCCATTCAGGTTGCTATAACAAAATATCATAAGCTGGATGGCTTATGAACAGCAGACATTTATTTCTCACAGTCTGGAGGCTGGAAAGTCCAAGATCAAGGTTCTGCTGGCAGATTCAGTGTCTGATGAGGGCCTACTTCATCATAAACAGCTGTCTTCTAAGCAAAAAGAACAAAGCACGAGGCATCACACTACCGGACTTCAAACTATACTACAAGGCTACAGTAATCAAAACAGCATGGTACTGGTACCAAAACAGAGATATAGACCAATGGAACAGAACAGAGGCCTCAGAGGAAATGCAACATACCCACAACCATCTGATCTTTGACAAACCTGACAAAAACAAGCAATGGGGAAAGGACTCCCTGTTTAATAAATGGTGTTGGGAAAACTGGCTAGCCATGTGCAGAAAGCAGAAACTGGACCCCTTCCTGACGCCTTACACCAAAATTAACCATTAAAGACTTAAACATCAGACCTAACACCATAAAAACCCTAGAAGAAAATCTAGGCAAAACCATTCAAGACATAGGTGTAGGCAAGGATTTCATGACCAAAACACCAAAAGCAATGGCAACAAAAGCCAAAATAGACAAATGGGACCCAATCAAACTCCACAGCTTCTGCACGGCAAAAGAAACAGTCAGTAGAGTGAATCAGCAACCAACAGAATGGGAAAAAAGTTTTGCAGCCTACCCATCTGACAAGGGGCTGATATCCAGAATTTACAAAGAACTAAAGCAGATCTACAAGAAAAAAACAAACAAGCCCATTCAAAAATGGGTGAAGGATATGAACAGATACTTTACAAAAGAAGACATACAGGAGGCCAACAAACGAAAAAATGCTCATCATCACTGGTCATCAGAGAAATGCAAATCAAAACCACATTGAGATACCATCTCACACCAGTTAGAATGGCGATCATTAAAAAATCTGGAAACAACAGATGCTGGAGAGGATGTGGAGAAATAGGAACACTTTTACACTGTTGGTGGGAATGTAAATTAATTCAACCATTGTGGAAGACAGTGTGGCGATTCCTCAAGGACCTAAAAATAGAAATCCCATTTGACCCAGCAATCCCATTACTGGGTATATATCCAAAGGATTATAAATCATTCTACTACAAGGACACGTGCACACGAATGTTCATTGCAGCACTGTTTACAATAGCAAAGACCTGGAACCAACCCAAATGCCCAACGATGATAGACTGGATAGGGAAAATGTGGTACATATACACCATGGAATATTACGCAGCCATCAAAAACAATGAGTTCACGTCCTTTGTAGGGACATGGATGAACCTGGAAACCATCATTCTCAGCAATGTGACACAAGAGCAGAAAATCAAACACCGTATATTCTCACTCATAGGCGGGTGTTGAACAATGAGAACACATGAACACAGGGAGGGGAGCACTACACACTGGGGTCCGTTGGGGGGAAATGGGGGAGGGACGGGGGGGTGGGGAGGTGGGAAGAGATAGCATGGGGAGAAATGACAGATACAGGTGAGGGGACGGAAGACAGCAAACCATACTGCCTTGTGTGTACCTATGCAACAATCTTGCATGTTCTTCACATGTACCCCCAAACCTAAAATGCAATAAAAGAAGTAAAATAAAATAAAAATAAAAGAAAGCATATCCTTATAATATGCCACTTAAAAAAGAAAAAAAAAAAAAAACAGCTGTCTTCTCCCTTTAACCTCACATGGCAGAAGGGAAATGGGTTTATCTTCAGCTTCTTTATGAAGGCACTAATCCACTCTTCAAGGCTCTGCCTCCATGACTTTTCTCCCAAAGGTACAACCTCCTTATACCATCACTGTATTAGTGCATTCTCACACTGTTATAAAGTACTACTGAAGACTGGATAATTTATGAACAAAAGAGGTTTAATTGATTCACAGTTCCACAGGCTGTACAAGAAGCATGGCTTGTAGGCCTCAGGAAATTTACAGTCATGATGGAAGCTAAAGGGGAAGCATGCATATCTTACCATGGTGGAGCAGGAGAGAGAGAGAAAAAGTGAAGGAGGAGGTGCTATACACTTTTAAACAACCTGATATCATGAGAACTCCCTCACTGTCGCCAGAACAGCAAAAGAAAATTCACCCCCATGATCTAATCACCTCTCCCCAGATTCTTCCCCTAGCATTGGGGGTTATAATTCAACATGTGAGTTGAGTGGGGACACAGAGCCAAACCGTATCCATCACCTTTGGGGTTAGGATTTCAACATATGAATTTTGAGGGGTACACCAGCATTCCAAATATAGCAGAGCCATTTTGCACTTAGCTTTCTTATGTATCCTGTCTCCACACTATTTCCTATTTCAGGGAGCTGACCTCTGCAGGAGGCATTGTTCAGGCTTCTGCATCAGCTGTCATCCGGATGGGCTTGACCAGTTTCCCTCACTAGAGTTTTGTTTCAAATTAAAGGAGCTACAATATCATGACTCAAATAACATTCTATCTTTTGCTTTTCTCTTTTTTGTTAAGATCAGGCCATCCCCCAGCTCCCTCTTCCTTACTTTCCTGTATGAGAGGATATTTACATAGATTTCTTTCAAATGGGCTGCCATTTAAGACTTGAATTGCAGACTGCTGTTTTGGGACAAGCCTAGTTAGTGCCTAGTTTCCTTCTCCATTGGTTACCACGTAAGCTCAAGTGTATCACATAAGCATCTTTTCAGAGTCTACGGAAGTAACTCTTATACACAGGATAAAGTTTACAAATCTTTAATGTGGTAGAGATAACAACAAATCCCAGAGGTATAGTCTAGGGTGAAAACAGATCAGGAAACCACAAGAAAAGTATAGTCACTGGCAGACTAAGAAAGTTTAGTGGGTTTAACAGAAACTGTGAAGATGAAGCATACCACGAGTCTTGGGTATTTTAAACTGGGTTAAGGACAGCAAAAATTAACCAAGATTCTAAAAGCTGATGAAACTAAGCCTTCTGGTATAAGTATTGGCTGAAGAACAGGCAGGGCAGTCTGAGAAAGGTGGTAATGAACACTCTGGGAATTGCTTAGGATAATGTCAAATAATTCTGAAATAATTGAAATCTTCAGCTTTCATGAATTTATATACAACCAGTTTAGAGTAACACAAATAAGTGTGAAATGCAAACAACTGATTTATTGAGTACAAGATAAGCTGCTTGTTTGAAATGTTGAGTATTTTGATAATTCTTAAAGTTCTCTCTACAAAGACTGAGAGCTGTGCTAATTTTTCCCTAAGATAAAGACCTGCTCTTTTGCTCATAATTGCAATCTTTGACTCCATGGAGGAAAGGTTAGCTACCTTGTGAATGATTTTCTTCCTTTTCCCAAGTGAGCAGGCCAATTAATTATATCTCAACATTATGGGAAAAGCCCCTCATAAGGGAAAGTAAGTCCATTCTTTAAATTGTCATCTGAGTGAATGTAATTCATAATTGCACATTTATCTTTGATTATTTCTTAATTATGACTGCAGTTAAGTCCCATTCCGTTTGATATGCTATATACATGTCTTATTATTTTTTACTTTTATTCTACGTAATCTTTGCTTAGCTTCTTGCTGACTGCAAAACTAAAATTAACCTATCTTTAGTCGTCTTATACTTCTGTTTATCTTTTCTTTTGCTATTTGATATTTCATATAACTTGATGAAATATTATATAGAGACGCATTACCAAATAACATGAGTTTTCATCAAATGACTTTTTTTTTTCTGAGAAATTAGGAATTCTAGAAGTAAAAATTTTATAAGTCTTCAAGTTATTCCAGTGCTTATGGACCCTGGGTATTGAAAAATGTTAGGTTGAATTTATTCATTCATCCCCTCATGGTCTCCCAAAATATTTAAATGACTTTTCAGCTTTATAAATGATTTAGTGCTTTGTGCCTTGTTGGGAGATTTACCACTGTCTAGCAAAAAATTAACATTTTTAGGGATACTGATTTTTGGCCTGGTAGTATCAGTGACCTTTTACTCATTGTGGAGTTTTTAGCACTTCATGTGACTCAGATTCAAAGTACTGATATTTACAGGAGGTACATGGATGTTTGTTAATAATAGGCATAACTGGTATTACAAAGAAGAAGGGGCAACAATTCAGGCCACATAGACTCTGTTTATAATGATAGGAAATGAATTATTATACCACAACATTATATATGACCCTGGGGCATAAATTTTAAAAATATCCTGAAACTTATCAGCTACTGCAGATAAAAGGGTACAAGAAACCACTTGAAACCCGATGCACAAATGAATTAACTAAGTATGCTACCCTAGAGTAAAATCTTAGCCAGGTTTGCATTTACATGGCAGAATCATCAACTTCTGGAATAATATGTTTCTAGAATTTCCTACTCATTCAAAAATATCTTGAAAGAATTTTGATGTAAAATTCTGATTGTCAATATTTACTATAACACCTTTAAAAATCTACTTTTAAAATTTCATTATATGTGCTAGACAAATTTCCATTTGAGAGAATGAATCTAAATTTTAGTTTTTAAATAATAAACTTTTAAAATTTTTATTTTAAAACTTTTTTATATTTATAGAAAAGTGTGAAAATAGTACATTGTTCCTGTATACCCTATCCTCAGTTTACCATTTTTATTAACATTTTACATTAGTCTGGGCCATTTGTCATAATTAGGGAACTTCTATTGATATATTATTATTTATTAAAGTCCACACTTTATTTAAATTTCTTTCATTTTTACCTAATGCTTTTTTTTCTTTCCTTGAATCCCATCCAGGAGGCCACATTATGTTTCATCCTCATTTTTTCTTAGCTTTTCTTTGCTGTGAGAGTTTTGCATATTTTCCTTGCTTTTGATGACCTTGACAATTGTTTCAAATGCTGGTCTGGTATTCTGTAGAATGTTTCTCAGTTGGAACTTGCATTTATTTTCTATTAGATTGGGATAAGGGTTTTTCTAAGGAAGAGATCAAGGTCAATTCTCATTGCTTCCTATCCAGGGTAGCTAATAGCCACATGACTCATCACAGCTAATGTTAACCTTGTTCACCTGGTTGAGGTAGTGTTCGGTTTCTTCACTGTAAAGTTACTTTTTACCCCTTTTCAGTCTGTAGTTCTTGAAAGGAAGTCACCATGTACAGCATAGACGTAAAGAGTAAGAAATTATATTCTCCATCCTTGAGAATGAAGTATCTGGGGACGTATACACATAAATTATTTGCAGTTCTCCTGCATGGGTGATTTGCTTTTTCCAGGCTCCCATTTTGTAATTTTTTTTGTTTTGGACAGAGTCTTGGAGTGCAGTGGTGCGATTTTGGCTCACTGCAACCTCTGCCTCCTGGGTTCAAGTGATTTCCCTGCCCCAGCCTCTGGAGTAGCCGAGGCAGGAAATGCACTACAGGCATGCACCACCATGCCTGGCTGATTTTTTGTAATTTTAGTAGAGATGGGGTTTTGCCATGTTGCCCAGGCTGGTCTCTAACTCCTAGTCTCAAGTGATCCTCCCGCCTCGGCCCCCAAAAGTGCTGGGATTACAGGCATGAGCCACCATGGCTAGCCCCATTTATGTATTCACTTCATCATTTATTTATATCAATATGGACTCATGGCTATTTATTTTACACTTTGAGTGATAATCCAATGCCACTTTATTTATTTGTTGCTCAAATTGTTTCAACTTTGGGCCAGATACGATAGTTCATGTCTGTACTCTCAACAGTTTGGGAGGCTGAGGTGAGAAGACTGCTTGAGCCCTGGAGTTTAAAACCAATCTGGTCAACTGAGTAAGACTCTGTCTCTACAAAAAAAACTGAAAAATCAGCCAGATATGCTGGCATATGCCTGTAGTCCTAGCTACTTAGGAGGCTAAGGTAGAAATATTACTTGAGCCCAGGAGTTTGAGACTGCAGTGAACTATGATCACACCACTGCACTTCAGCCTGGGTAATACAATGAAAACTGGTCTCTTAGAAATTAAAAAATAGAAATTTCAATTTTGGCCATTGGGAGCTCTCTCAGTTATCTCATGTCCCTTTGATATGCCCATCAATATATGTGTGTGTGTATGTGTGTGTGTGTGTGTGTGTGTGTGTGTGTGTGTGTGTCTGTGCACGTGAGTGCACATGTGTGTATGTGTGTGTGAAGTGGAGTACTTCCGTACTTTTAGACACTACAGTGTTTTCTCATCTCATCTAATATATTTCTCATTTTGTGTATTTCTTGTCCCAGTCCTAGAGTCAGCCATTTATCCAAGGAACTCTGGTTCTCTTTATTGGACAATACAATTGGTACTATGAATAGAAACCAGGATCTAGAAACTAAGTGTGCTCATCCCTTCCAGGTTGACATTATTTTTAGGTCCTCTTACCTAACAGAGCAAAAAATACATGTATGTATACTAACCTGTGTATGTACACAAATATATAAATATTGCCCCACATGTATTTACAGTCAGCTAAAAATGAATTCATACTCTGATAGTTAATACTGAGTGTCAACTTGATTGGATTTTAGGATGCAAAGTATTGTTAGTGGGTTGTGTGTGAGGGTGTTGCCAAAGGAGATTAACATTTGAGTCAGTGGACTGGAAGAGACAGGCCCACCCTCAGTCTGGGTGGACACCATCTAATCAGCTACAAGCATAAAAGCAAGCATGGAAAGAACAAACTTGCTGAGTCTTCTAGCCTCCATCTTTCTCCCATGATGGATGCTTCCTGTCCTTGAATAACAGACTCCAAGTTCTTCAGCTTTTGGACTCTTGGACTTACACCAGTGGTTTTCCAGGGACTCTCAGGGCTTTGGCCACAGGTTGAAGGCTACACTGTTGGCTTCCCTACTTTTGAGGTTTTGGAACTCAGACTGGCTTCCTGGCTCCTAAGCTTGCATACAGCCTATCATGGGACTTCAACTTGTGATAGTGTAAGTCAATTCTCTTAATAAACTCCCCTTCATATATTCATCTATCCTATTAGTTTTGTCCTGTTAAAGAACCCTGATTAATACACATACTGATGTTTAGAACTCATTTACTACCACGTAAATTGTCTGGTCTTCTCCTGTTACCTGTCTGTAACCTCCTACTCCAACTGTGAGAAACCTGGCTCCCACAGTTGCCATTCCTTTACTTAATTGTTCACTTTCACTACACATGTATTATGGCTTATAAATTGTTAATATGTACACTATGGGAAACAACTTCAACTCAAATACAGTGCTATGTACAATTCCTTTGTATTGGTTTTATGAATGATGATGCTGAAACTTTAGCTGAGGAGATTTCTAAGCAAAGTATTGAAAGTGCAGCATGGTTTCTCCTTACTGCTTATAGCAAAATGTGAAAGAAGAGAGACAGATTGAAGGAATTACTAAGCAAAAAGGAACCAAAACTTGAAGATTTGGAAAATCCTAAGCCTATTCATATTGCAAACCATGATAAAGAGTGTTCAGGAGAGCACATGAAGGTTATGGCTGACAATCACCTAATAAAGGAATTACCCATAATTTTAATCGGCCATCTCAGCAGAAGCCAGGAAGAAATGAGATTACACCAGAAGTCACTGGAATTTGAACTGAAGGGTATAGAGATGTTTAGAACTCATCTATTACCACCTGAATTGTGGTAATAATGAAGAAAGGTTTTCCAATTTCTGGCAACTGAAACATGAGACAGTAAAGCCGTCCAGTGATGGCCATGCCTTATCTTTCATGAAAAGGGAAGAATAACCATGAAGGACTATTTAAAGATCATCAGAGTTGTCACTTCTACCACAGGCCCATGGGTAAAGCTATTTCCTCCTTTATATCAGAGGATGAACTTACCCCCTTGGTATGAGTAGACCAGGATACCCCTGTGAAGAGCTGAGGGAGTGAGACCACTGCCTAGGGCCCTGAGGTGAAGCTGCCACCACAGTGGGCTTGGAGAACAGAGCATGAAGCCAAAAAGATTATTCTCAAGTCTTAATGGAATTTTTCTTGCTTTAAAACCTGTCACCCCTTTATTCTTTCCTATTTTCTCCCTTTGGAAAGAAAAATGCCTATCCTTTGATTGGCCCACCATTGTATTTTGGAAGCACGTAACTTGTCTAGTTTCACAGCTCACAGGTGGAGAGAAATGTTGCCTCAGGACAAAGCATCAGTCTCATTAAGTATCAGTGTCCCTGATTATTTGACATTTAGAGGAAACTCTGGTCTTGGAATGGATGATGGAATAGGTTAGGAGTTTCATGGCTGTTGGGATGAAAGAAGCATATTTGGTATGTGCAAAGGACACAAATTTTGAGGGAGCCAGAGATCAGAATTGTATGACCTGAATTAAGTCATCCCTAAATTTATATGTTAAAGTCCTAACCCCCAGTGTGATTGTATTTAAAGATAGGGCCTTTAGGAAACCAGTTAAGGTTAAAGGACATCATAAGGGTAAATCCCTAATCCAATAAAACTGATATTTTTGTAAGAAAATAAAGAGAGACCAGAGAGATCTCTTTCTCTACATCCCACCAGAGGAGAAAGGGCTGTGTGAGAACACATGGAGAGGCAGCAGTCTGCAAGCCAGGGGGAGAGTTCTCATCAAAAGCTGAATTTGCTGGCACCTTGATCATGAGCTTCCAGCTTCCAGAACTGTGAGAAAATATCTATGTTTTTTGTTTAAGCCACCTAGTCTGTAGTATTTGATTATGGGAGCCTTAGCAAATGGGTATACTCATTATGAGGTAGAAACTACTAATTTATGACAAAAATAAATACAATTTTGGGCAAAACACTATCTTAGGCATAACTACCTTCTAAAGCACATATGAATTAAAAATGAAAACCATGTATGTAGAGGAAGTGGATATAATAGCTACATTAAAGCCTTTTAAAGGTTGATGTTTTAGGATAGCCTAAGTCTTACTGATACCTACTTTAAACATACTAAATGGGTTTATGTGCAATATATTCCCTTAAAATAGGATTTACTCTTAAGTAGTTGTTTGGTAAAATATTTCTATATATGAACTGATTTAATTAATTCCAGTGTGTTTCCTTTGAACTATACAGATTAAATTATATATATACAGACACACACACACACACACACACACACACACACAGTTATATGTGTGGCGTGTGCATGTATATTAGACACATGTGTATTAAATGAGTCTTTGCACATTGAGTTCAGTTTGACACACTAAAGGGCTTAATTTTTTATCCTATTTCATGGCTTAAAATTTAAAAATTGGATAACACTAAAATATAGGTTAGCTGTATGACATCCAAATTAGGTGGAAGAGTCTAACCAACTAAATCACCAGTATTTTGTCATCTGAGAAAACTGAGCATTGTTTTAGATCATTCCAGTAGCAGAGTGCTGTGCTTCAAGTGGCTGAGCAAAGGCACCCACCCAGCAGCAGTGGTGGTGAGCAGAGGAAAACTGCAGACACTGGCATTACCATGCTCCGGTAGGAGTGAGTGAGTAAATGCCATTCTCTTTTTCCTTATACCTTTGATTTGCTCTGGGTGCCTCTGATTTGCCAAACTCATCTACAGGTTAGAGTGCAAGGAAGGCCATAGAGAAGATCCTCCTGGAGCATATTGTGGTGCAGAAGAGGGTGGAGAATGGATCCAAATTGACGGAGGGAAAATCAGTTAAATGTTGTGGGCACTTTGTAGGACATTTGGAAAATGCCAGAAGGCATACAGAGGAAAAACCATTAAGGGTGGTTCTAAAAAGGCAAAGAAGCTGTCCATACATTGTTAGATCGATTTTTAAAAATCATAAACTTGAATTTTATAAAAAAGATTCCTCAAAGGTACTATTTTGCCTATATATTAAATCTGTGGCTTTGACTCCTAAAGAGAGGGTTCACATAATTATCTTTATGAATGCAGGTGTGAGAATCTGCTCAGCATGGCTCAGAAGTTGACAATTAGCAGTAAATCAAAGGATTCAGACAGTCTAATGTTAACATCATCATTAAATTGAACAAGAAGATTACACTGATCAAATTTTTAGAAAGAATGCTTAAAACATTGAGTCTTTGGGCTTTCCTTCACATTATTACCTCAGAAGGCTATGCGATCATCTGTCTTTTTCAACTAATTGCAGCACTCAAATGATTTTACTACTGTGCTAAAATTCAGGATTTAGACTTAAAGTATCAAAGTAGCAGCTTATTTAAAAGAAACTGTGCTGTTTCGGTCCCATTTTCTTCATTTTGATCTCTAAGTTTCAAATATCTTAGAACCTTTAGGAGGATACTCATCAAAAATAACTCTGACAACATTCCTTTGGAAGCAAATGGGTACTGGGCTTGGTGTTTGAAGTCTTTCCCACAGGTCTTTAAAAACCAAGGGGCTAATTCTTCTATCATCATTGTTATTTGACATTGTTCATTGAGTTCTAGACGTGATGGTAAGCTATAAAACAGAAATAAAGCATAATTAGTAGAAGAGGGAGACACAAATTATCACCCTTTCACTGTACTATTCTGATTTTCACCAATGAGGAAATTGAACAACAAAGAGATCAAGCAACTAAGACAAGTTTAATAGCCCATTAGCATAAACACTGGGTTAATGGAGCTAAGATCAAGAAAAAATTGTAGCAATTGACATTTTGTGTGTAGTTTACAATAAATAGAGAGGATGGTCAGAAGAAATAATTTAAAGGCAAATCTTAAGGCATTCATTCACTCACTTTTCATTTAATGAACATGCTTTTTAGTGCCAACTTGTGCAAGAAGCCCCTGTGCTATGCTCTGGGGAGGTCAAGCTGGTCTAGATAGATGTTATCTTTCCCTGGTCTTTTGTTGTCTTCATTCTAGCAGGATTGCAGATGTTTAACCCAACTCCATTACCATTATGATAAATACTTTCAGAAAGTAACACAGGGTGCTAAAAGAATTCAGGTGAGAGGGACTTGACTCTCTTCAATGAAACAGAGTTTTTTTTTTTTTTTTTTTTTTTCTTTTTTTAAAAAACCAAGCATAGGACCTTGATCTTTTGGGGGAATACATGGTTTTTTGTTTTTGTATTTTTGCTTTATACATTTAAAATACAGAAAATGATACAATATTGTATTTAGAAAAATTGGTGGTAAAGGCAAAAAAATATATTGTAAGTTTTTAAACTGGCTTTGGGCAAAAAGAGTAAGAGAAAGAATGTAATTAAAAGTAGACTGCAGATTTATGGTTTTTTGAGCAAATGGACATTTGCTTTCATCATTATCAGCCCTCTGAGGAATCATCTCTTGAGCCACAAGTCTTACATAGCATGCAGGTTGCAGGGCTCAGATCACATGCTGAATCTTGGCATTACTGCACAAGCCATCAATGACAACACACTGACCTCGGATGACACTTCACAGCACACAGCACAAATCCCCTTTCAACTTCTGCTGGTGATGCTCTTTGGGCAAGAGGTGGACTTGTCTGAAAAATCAGATAGGATGGATGGCAGTTTGCTCAGATTCCAACTGCTTGAACACTGTCACTGAGGTCAGATGTTTGGATGCTTAAGCGAAGACATACTGTCCAAATCTGAAAACAATCCAGAATAAATCCATCATGGTGCCAAAGTGTCCCTTACTCTCCTGTTACAGAAAAAGAAATGCTGCTAATGTGGACATCAAGATTTAGCATTAGTTAAAACACATTGCAAAATTTATAGTGAATACTGTCATGCTGTGAAGCAGCCATTCAGCAAGGTGCTAGTGGCATGCTATTTTTTGAAGACATTTCAATAGCAGCTTCCCCCTAGCCCCAAAAAACCTTCATGTAAATGAGAGAAAAATGTGAGTTTCAGAAAATAGAATATTTATGTACTTGATTTGTTTAAATATCTGAATAGCTAAATTTGACAGGGCTGGCCAATTGATTTATGAAAGTCAGTAGATGGCAGTACCAACTAGTTAGTATGATATTATAGTTCAGACTTAAATGCTTTTTAAACACGAAAGCAAAAAAGGATAATAGGAAACAAAGTTAATTCAGTACACTCTGTCATCGAGAAACAGTCTTTTACTTGGCATGGAGAGACAGTCTTCTAGAGGTAATACTGTCACAGTCACAAAGTCTCAGAGTCATGGAAGTGCTAGAAATTTCTTAATTTGCCCCAATAAGTCTTGGCAGGCAGAATAATATTTTTTATTTCTTTGATGTGTTATGGTTTATAATGGACTTTCAGAAACATTTTTTCTCTTATAATTTTCACATCAGCCTTGGGATCTAGGTAAGGTTGGTAAGATTATCTTCATTTTGCCAAAAGGTTACATTCTCTTGAAGTCAGTGGTTCTAAGATACTAAGCTATTTGGGAAATAGAGGCAATTTTGGTTGCCATAGTGACACAGTAGGGGTGGGTAGATTCCCAGCACATAGTGGGTGGATGCCAGGTATGAGAGACATCTCCAATATGCAGGAAAATCCCACGCAATAAGCTTAACCCATTTTGAGCATGACTTCTGAAGTCTTCCCAGACATTCATGTTTATGATCTATAAAGTTTTTATAATTACTCAACTTTAGAACCAAACTCAATTTTATATGTAAAGTAATTGTGCAATTTAAATACTTAACTTTTCCAGGAATTTGACTGCCGTGTAAATGTGAAGTGACTCGCACTTTGTCTTTCTAAACTCTTACAAATTTTTTGTTCATTCTGAAAATTGCATTGCCAGACCCAACATCTTGTTATCCTAATAACAAGTACAAGTCACCTTATCAGCACACACTATGGCTGACAGATTCATAGTGAATCTTTGAGGTAAGCATGTGACCACTTAATATGACTTCTAGTGTTCATATCAAAATAGATATTATTTTACTATGAATTGCCTAATTTAATATTTTTATTTAGATTACAATTATGGTATGACATTGATTTATTGAAATAATGTCTTTAAGAAGGCTATACTTACTATGAATTCTAGGATAATGAAGGGAGATCTTAAAAAATACTTGTTTAAAAGGCAATTAAAGTTTTAGTGATGTAAATAACTGTTGACTTAGAATATATGTTTAGGTAATTTCATGTAATGATTGTATATTACACCTCCAGGCTATTTCTCTGTGGTGTCAGAGCCCCTAGAGCTCCTGGTGGCATATAAAGAATTCAGGTACACTCTGCCTTCATTGACAAATACCCCACTGCTCTGTCTTTTCCTTCTCCATTGCATTTAGAATGTGATTTGCATTTCATCATGGAAGAAACTGTTTAAATATTTTTGTGACCTAGAAAAATAACTTACAGTTAGTTTTCCAAAATGCAGCCCTCTTCTAATTGAGAAATATCTATCAAAAGAAGCTGGCTGTGTCTATTTTCTCCTGAATCAGATCAAGTCAGCTCAACAGTTACTGAATGCCTACAGTGAGCCAGGTGCATTTTGGGTGCTAGTTATGAGAAGGTGAATTGTGAGGCCTTTGAGTAGCCCATGATCATGCCAAGAAGAGAGGCAGGAAAAAATCAGACAGTAACACAATGAAGTAAGTGCAATATTAACAGTGAGCAAAATGCTAGGGACCACAGAGGCCAGAGTGATTAATTCTGCCTAGTGGGGAAGCTTCACTGAACCTGAACTGCCAACATAAAAGAGATGGAAATAAAAATCAATGTTCTGATTTTTCTGAAGGCCTTTTATTCTGCCTTCAAGAAATATAGGGAAAGGCAATGCTCAGAAAACAAATACTATAAGACTTAAAAAAAGACATCTAGTGGCTTACAGAGTAAGAATCACCCAGTTTGGAAATTGCCTCTAGGTAATTAAATACATATTGGAAACTATATTAACTAAATGTAATGGAACCTGTGACTTGAAATCATTAGCGATTTCTCAGAGAGTAGATGTCTGCATCACATTCATGATATTGAACCAAATACTACCTGTCCAGATCTATAAGCCTAGATTAGTGGTATGCTGGTGCATGTTTAATAACTGGATCCTTTATAAACAAAATCCTTGATTAGTAGCATTTGACCATTTCTGTGGTGTAGATAATTTCATGGTCTATTTCAAGTTACTACCATGATGTTATTAAATGCAGAGTTAGGAAGTGTTGTTCACAGTTGGCTCTCATAAATCAGAACAAACAGGTCTGAGCTAGTAGGAGCTCTAGAACCCAGTACTTATACTCATGGCATAAAAGAAAGCACTCAACAGCAATTATAATTCTGACTTTATCACTAATTGTGAATAAACTTTTGTCATCAGCAATTTGTGTTAAGGCAATCACTCAATTCTGACATTTCAGTTTGCTTAGAATTTATTGACCACTGTACACTAGGGAATTTGTCAAATACCTTACCCACATTGCTTTGTATTCCCCTTACAGTTCTGGTAGGTGTGATTATGCCCATTTTACAAATGACAAACCGAAGCTCACAGTCTTTAAATGATTTTTCTTGATGCAGTAATGAGTATGAAAACTATGAAGCTCTGTAGAACTTGAAGAACTGCTATAGTGTCAGAGTAAATTAAAATGCTCATGCTTCATTCCATCTCTTTGGGCTATTGGAAAGTTTTGTTTTAGGAAAGCATTTTGCTGCACATCACTCTTCAAATCTATATCCATCCACATTTGCTCTGTCAGTTCTACCACTTCATAGAAATCCAGGAAATGCTTCAAAACCAGTTTGTTGGAATATTTTTGCCTTTATTTGCAATGTTCTGAAAAGTATAATTTTTGTGAAAAAAAAATACAATTTTTCTTTCTTTTTTTCTTTTTCTTTTTTTTTTTTTTTACATACCAAACTGTCCCTAGAGGCTGTTCAGCGGGGACTGACATTTTCCAGTCCCTTTTCCCAGTGCTTGTCCCTGGGGTGACACAAATTAGGGCCAGATCAAATCTCTTACACAAAAAGTGAGACATTCCATAGGTGATAGATCAGGGAAAAGTAATTTTTCTCTTCTCCAGGAAAACAGGGATTTGTCCCCATCCTTGGAAAAGTCATAGGCCTGAAACCTAACTCCAATGTTTGACATGTAAATAAAATCTCTCTGGATACCAGGTAATCTCCAGTGCCTTTGCTCTTCCAGTCTATGATTGTCTCCAAGTTCCTAGTGCCTCATTCCTTCTTCAAATGTAAATACTACAGAGACAGCAGGCAGTCATCCTGACACACTGGAGTTTAACTTAGGGACCTAGTCTGAGCTCTATTTGACCCCAGGAGCTGGAATAGGACTTTCTCAAGGTGAGGAAGTTTCTTTTTATTCCAAGTTAGTTGAGTGTTTTCATTATAAAGGGATTGAATTTTGTCAGATGCTTTTTCTGCATCAGTTGAGATACACATGTGGTTTTTGTCCTTTATTCTACTGAAGTGGTATATTACACTAATTGATTTTGGATATTTAAAAAACCTTTCATACCTGAGATAAATATCGCTTCTTCATGATTTATAATCTTTTCCATATGTTGCTGAATTTAGTTTGCTTATTAGTTCATTCTCACATTGCTATAAAGAAATATCTGAGATTGGGTAATTTATAAAGAAAAGAGGTTTAATTGGCTCACAGTTCTGCAGACTGTACAGGAAGCATAGTGGTTTCTGGGGAGGCCTCAGGAACTTTCCATCATGGCAAAAGGTGAAATAGAAGCAAGCACGTTTTACGTGGCAGGAGCAAGAGAAAGAGAGAGGAGAGGTGGTACATACCTTTATACTACTAGATCTCATGATAACTCATTCTTGCCACAACAACACCAAGGGGGATGATGTTAAACCACGAGAAACAACCCCCACTATCCAATCACCTTCCACCAGGCTCCTCCTCCATCTTGGGGGATTATAATTTAACAGGAGATTTCAGTGGGGACACAGATACAACCCGTATCACTTTGCTAGTATTTTATCAAGGATTTTTGCATCTACATTCATAAAAGATATTTTTTGTGATGCATTTTGTATTGGTATAAAGCAAATATTAGCATGATAGAATGGATGGGAAGTGTTACCTCTTTCTTTTGTTGTTTGGAAGAGTTTGTGAAGAATTCTTATATAACTGATAGAATCCAACAATTAAGCCATCTGGATCTGGGCTTCTCTTTGTGGAAAGTTTTTGTTTGTTTGTTTTTTTTGTTTTTTTGTTTTGTTTTGTTTTGGTTTGGTTTGGTTTTTGTTGTTGTTGTTGTTGTTGTTGTTGTTTTAATTACTAATTCAGTCTCTTTATATGCTATAGTTTGATCAGTTTTTTAAAATTTCTTCTTTAGGTATTTTTAATAATTTGTATTTTTCACAGAATTTATCTATTTAATTTAGGTTATGTAATCTGATGGCTTACATTTGTTTGTAGCATCTTTATCTACTATCTTTTTTTTTCTATTAAATTTCTGAAAGGTTTGTTTTTCATTCCTGATTTTGGTAATTTGAGGTTTTTTCAGTCAAATTAGTTAAAAGTTTGTTAACTTTGTTGATCTTTTCAAAGAAACAACTTTCAGTTTGTTGTTTTTGTTTTTTTAATTTCTATTTGATTAATTTCCAGTCCAGTCTCTACTTTTTCTTTTCTTTTGCTTGGACTAAGTATAGTTCACTGTTCTTTTTCCAACCTCTTAAAGTGGGATGTTTGTATATTCACTTGAAATTTTTCTTCTTTTTGAATATAGACATGTATAGCTACAAATTTCTTTCTAGGCACTGTTTAAACTGAATCACATAACTTTTGTCATACTGTATATTAATTTGTATTTATCTCCGATTATTTTCTAATTTCCCTTCTGGTTTCTTATTTTACCTATTGGCTATTTAGGAGCATGTTATTTAATTTCTATGTATTTGTAAATTCTCACATTTTTTGTACTATTAATTATTCTAAAGTCATTTAATTGTTGTCAGATAATATATTTGTATATTTTCAATCCTTTAAATTTATTATGGCTTGTTTTGGGGTCTAACATGTGATCTATTCTGGAGAATATTCCATGTGACCTTGAGATGAACAGTATTTTCTGTTGTTGGTTGGAGTGTCCTATAGATGTCTTTTAGGTCTAGTTGGTTTACAGTATTCCTAAATGTTTTATTTTATTATTGATCTTCTGCTGGATTGTTCTATTGATTATTGAAAGTAGGCATTGAAGCTTCCAACTGCTGTTCTTTAACTGCCTATTTCTTTCTTCAATTCTGTCCATTGTTGCTTCATGCATTTTGGTGCTCTGTTGTTAGTTGCATATATGTTTGTAATTGTTTTATTTTCCAGAGGTATTGAACTCCTTACATCATAAAATGTCTCTCATTTCACAGCTGTGGGTGTAGAAAAAATAAGTCTCTCTTTATCTATAGTAACAATTCTTTTTGTTGTTGTTTTAAAACCTATTTTGTCAGACATTAGAGTATACCTTCCAGCTTTATTTGATTGTTGGTTGAATTTTTTGACATCCCTTCATTTTCAATCTATTTGTATCTTTCAGTCTAAAATGTTTCTCTTATAGACAGCATATAATTGGATCTTGCTTTTCTAACTACCCTGATAATCTCAGACTTTTGCTTGCATTATTTAACACAGTCACACTTACTGTTATTATTGATATAGTTGGGCCCACAGAAGTTGGGAGACAGTAAACAATGGAAGTTTCTCTGGCAACGAGCACAGATGCTTTTCAGTTGGAATGGCCTCCCCAAATGCCTTGCTGACAGATAAGACCAGGAGGGTCAGATCATTACCCTAAAATGACTGAGGGTGAATTTTGAAACAGCCTGGCCAGGTAAAGTTTTAATTGAGATTATGTGATGAGCTTTCTTAGCACTATGAGTTCACACTCTCTGTGGAACTCCACTCATGTGTGTAGCTGTCCTTTCAGTTTGACATTCTGAAATGACCCAGGTTCAAACTTAGAAAGTCACCTCAAGCCTTGACTTGTACCCACAGGAAACTGTCAAAATCTCTTGCAGTTTCAGGTACCACGACTAGAGGCTTCTCAAAGAAGAAGCTTCATTCTATCGGAGGGACTTGGTCTTCTAAGCCCCTGATTACTGAATATATGCAATATTCACTTTGGTTAGATGAGATACAAATGGAGCATTGGCTGATGTTTGAGAAGAGTAAAAGAGAAAGAGGAAATAGAAGAGGGAGGGGAGAAAATGTGAGCAAGAAACTATATGTACACTTTGAGTTTTAAACTCTACATGTCACAAATTCTTTTATCTCTGCAACACCCCTGCCCACTTGGTGTATTTGTCTTTGCTTCTCTTAAATCTTTGGAAAGGGTTAGTAGAGGAATTCTGAACTCTGACATCAGGTATATTGTTTTATTCACTGACATATTTGCAGTACTCAACACATTTCTAGGCATATGGTATGTACTACGAAATTTCATTGAATGAATCAGTTGAGTCACATCTTCTTTCTCCAGGTAGCCACAATAGGAGGACAACACTATGAACTAGCACCCTTTGTAAGGGGATGATGAATTGAAATATGGGGCAGTAAGAAGTAATCTAATGCATTTTTCTAAGGCACCAGGGAAACTGGTTCAACGATATGCCTCTCCTCTACTTTTTCTCATAGACTTTGGTGAAGAATGAGGATGTCCTGGGCTAGAGCCCTAGTCTTTTCACTTACTAGTTTTGTGACTCTGAGCTCTCTGGACTTCAGTTTCTTCTGTGATAAAATTATGAAAATAATACTATTGTAAAAATCAGATAAGTTAATGCCTACGAATATATGTTGTAAACTAAAAAATATTATGTGGGGCTAAGATATTATTACAAACATACTACTACTTTCTCTACTGTTTAAATAAAAGAGCTGATGAAACAAACTCCTTTTACAAGGATCTAAATATCTATTTTTACTGTGCTTAGACACACACACAGTCACATGCACACCATTCACATCTCTGGAAACATTAAATTTCTTTCCATATGGTCACAACATCTGGTGATTAACAGTTAAATAAAATTAATGAGGCCTTCCATTTTTATTAGTCACATAGTCACCCACTGGAAGCAGTAGCTTTTTGAAAAAGATCTATGTTTCTTAATTCCTTTGAGTTCCAAGTTTGCCTAACTGACCTGACTTTGAACTATACTCCCTTGTAGACAAGGGAAATGTATTTAGCTTGCTATAAAAGAGAGAAACTTGCATCCTTCCCTGCTGTGCTTGCTGTAAATCAGAGGACTGTCTGCTGTGTGTTTACTTCTTTTTATTTCTTTATTTCTTTTATGTTTATAATACTAAGTATTCTAATTGTGTGTGTGTGTGTGTGTGTGTGTGCGCGTGCATGTGTGTGTTACGTATGACAAGCTTGTTCTACAGTGCATGCTAATGACTTTCTTAGCCATGGGGCATTTTACTGCAGTAGGATCATGCTGAAATTGAGAAATAATTTATACTCCACCATGCCCTGGCAATATCCATTGCTACTAATATGGAAATAGTATGGAATTGGACATTTTCTTGTGACATATTGCTTAATAAATTATAAACATTATCCTATCAGATCTGACAGTGGTATATAAATGACAAAATAAATAACTGTTTACAATATCAGGTGGCTTATGGTGCAGCATGAATATTTATGATGATTTAATATGAATACTTAATATTCAGTATTAAAGGTTGTATATATCATTACCAGTAAAATTAAAGGTGCTTTGGTGATTTTAACATTTAAAAGTCATAGAGTTTAATAGTCTCACTAGACTGAATCTTCATATTCTGAATGATTGATTTTTAAGCTCTATAGGTTTCAAGAGGTGACTAGCAAACTCATTTCAATTGCATGAAACTACAAAGAAAATGAATCCTTAGACACCATCTGGCTACTTATCAAAGCAGAGGAATAAGAACATTTTCACACTCACTAGTTCAAATGAAATAATTGCTGAATAAAAATGTTTTCTCCTAATACAGCACTTTAAAATATTCTACTGATTATTTTTCCTACTTTTACAATTATTCCTTCTCCATTTAACTGTTATTTAACAATTACTAGCATCCAATGAGAGATCTTAAAGTTCTCTAACTCATTCTATCAATTTTCTAGTTGAGAAAACATTGGCCCTGAGAAGATAAGTAACTTGTTCAAGGTTATGTTGCTGGGTGGTAACACCCTGAAATTCAGCTTTCTAGATGCCTTTTGTAAGCATGCTATACTTCCTTTGCATTGAAAGAAGATTGCAAGTCTCTTTGATCTGGGAATTTCATTAATTTTTAAGTGATTTATGTGCGTTCATGAGATGCTTCATATAATCATAACAAACAGCTAAAAGGTCCTTAAAACTAAAAAAGGTTTTTACATTTAATATTTCCTAAATTCTTACAACTACTCTGTGAAGTAGATATTGATACTCTTGTTTTTCTGATAAGGAAAGTTTAACTCAGAGCAGTTTCATACATTGTTTATATTCAGACAGCATGTAAACAGCAGTGCTATGATTCAACCATTGGATCAGATCACTGGTTACAGATGTGGCCCTCTACTACATCATTTTTGCCTTTTAATCCAGTGCCATTAATCCATATAGTATTTATATTTACCTTGGGAGACTGTAAAAATAATTATGTCCTAGATTATTGAGTTATACCTGTTGATCAAGAGTTCTAGGGAATTGAAGTACCTATGGAAGTATGAGAATTCTTCCTGGGTTGGAGGAGAGTGTATACTTTGACTGAAGCTGCAGAAAAAGCCAAAGGTATTGCAAGGAAGTGATGCCAGGTGATTGTCCACATTTGCTTTCTTAAACTGTAAAGATGGAATATGGTAGTTTAAGGAGCTGTGTAAGCTACAAATGGCAACTGGGGCTTTTTGCAATAATATAGTTAGGCATAGGAAGGCGTAGAGGGAGGGTGAGTGTTAAGAATTTTAACTTATGGCAGAAATGGGAGTAGAAGAATTTATGTTCTGCCTCCTTTAAAAAGAATTTTAAAGAGAAAACCATTAATTCTTCTTCTATATTATTGCTCACTGGAGATTGAGTGCCAGAAATTCTAGGTTGGGTCATAAGCCAAGGAAGAGATGATTTGAGGGCTGGTGTTTCTGCAGTTTATCAAGTTGATCACATGTTACCATAGCATTTAGAGACTTTAAACAAAAATGTTTACTTATTTAAACGTTTCTGTGTATCAAGAATTCTGCTGCAGTTTAATGGATAGTTCTAGTTCAGATTCTCCAGTGAGGTTGCTGTTAAAATATTGGCTGGATCTGCAGTCATCTCAAGACTTGACTGAGGATGGAGCTCTCCAACATGACTCACTTACATGGTTGTTGGCTGGAGGCCTCAGTTTCTTGGCATATAAGTCTTGCCATAGAGCTGCTTGAGTATTCTCACGACAGGGTAGTTAGTTTTCCCAAGTGATCTAAGAATGCTGTCCAGGAAGAAGCTACAGTGCCTTTTATTACCTAGTTTGAGAAATCAGACACTGTCACTCTACTTTTGATGCTTTAGAAGGCTGGTCCATATACAAGGGGAGGGGAATTAAGCTTTATTGTATGAGGGGAAGATTGAAAAAGAATTTGTAGATATATTTTAAATTGCAGATAGGTTAGACATCATGAATGTATGTCATTTAATGCTTATGATTAGAAGGGGCTTGAGACAGCACCATGTCCCACATCCTCATTTGACCTAAAATAAAATTGAGACTGGTGATATTTCAGTGATGTCACCAAAACTCATTACTTGCTAGTGGCAGAGATATGGCAAGATCCCTATTTGGTCTGGATAGGGCTCTTTCTTTTTCCAACCAAATATATAACTTTTAAAAAGTATGCTTTATTCTTTCTATACATTTGGAATAAAGTTAAAGTTGATTAAACTACTTTTAAGAAGGCCTAGACAAACTTAATTATATGTCTCTATGATTAGATAGTCAGGCTAATGCAGCCAGAATGAGTAGTAACAATACAACATCCCTTCTTCCTAGTTCTATGAAGTGAGCAGGCATCCAACAAGGCTGACGGCACAGAAGATGGTGCTAAGACGGACAAACAGACAGAACCTCCCTCCTCTGTGGGAGCACTTCCTGACTTCACTTCCCCAACAGTAAGTCTTACTTCTGTTACGGGACTTCAAATACTTCATACCACCAGCTCTTCTTATATGTCTATTTCCTCTACCTTACAGGACATGGGCTATGTCTTATTCATTCTTGTATTCCGGTATCTAATATAGTGTCTAGTTCATCAAATGCACAATGATAACGCACAACAATGAGAACATTATTTTATGGAATTACTGAAGGCATCTTCCATTTTAAAAGTTGACATTAATCTCACACTTAAAAAGAGACAAGTTTCAGTTTGTTATAGGACCATCTATTACAGGCATCCCCAAACTACAGCCCATGGGCCGCATGAGGCCCCCTGAGGCCATTTATCCGGCCCCCTGCCACACTTCAGGAAGGGGCACCTCTTTGATTGGTGGTCAGTGAGAGGAGCACAGTATGTGGCGGCCCTCCAACGGTCTGAGGGGCAGTGAACTAGCCCCCTGTGTAAAAATTTTGGGGACACCTGATGTATTATATAATGAGAGATTCTACAACTTTCAGCCAGACTATACATTTTTAAAGGGTTTGGCACAAGTTTACATGTAGAAATCAAACAATATTTTATTTATTGACTTTTCTCTCTGTAACATCTCTTGCTCTGTTGAATGGCAGCTACCTGACAGTCTCTTCTAGCTAAGTCCTCTGGTGTACCTGGGAGGCACAGACCTTGAACTGCAAAAGAATATGGCACTACTCTTTACCACCACTAGGTGTCCTCTGTCAGTTATTCTTATCTATTTCCAGGAAGTTTTGCTTGGCTTCCATCCTCTTGTTTATTTCTGTTAGATGTCACAAGCACATACATTTTAATAATTATATGTAATTACCCTGAAAAAAGCTGATAAAGGCACAATTTTAAAAGTTTTGAACTATTCTGAATTAACTAGAAAGGTATAGGCAGGGCATGAGAGACATTCAAACTTGAAAAGAAGTTTTTGGAATTACTGAAACCTCTTTTTAAATGGCATAGTTTCCTCAGAATAGTATATAATTGCCTTTGCTTTCTCCCCTTCGTACTGTCTCTTTCCTTCACATATTTATATATTTCTTTCTCTATAGATATAAAAAAGGGAAAAATGACTGTTTAAACTGCACTGTATCTATTTTATGTTCTTGGCTTTGAAAGTTGTCTTTCATGCTATGTGCTTTTCCAGAAATAGAAATAATTGGATACTGCTGTAGGTTAAAATAAAAAGTACATCTAAGTATTTCGTAAGAGCAAAGGATGATAAATTGTAGTAAGAAGTGGTTTCTCATGGGCAAGTAATGATAAGTAAATACTGCAAAACTTTTCAACAACAAATTCAAAACACAATACTTTTCAACAACAGAATAATAAAAATGTGAAGAACTTTTCACATTTGACTAATGGCAATTTTAATTTATGGTCAAGAGATAAAATCCCCTCTTTTTAAAAAGGGGTCTCACTTAGACACATTTACCATACCCTTACAACTTTATGGACTATCTTTGATGTAAACTATATGACTTCCTCTCTTTATTAATATTTCAGCTGTAGGGGCTAATGTAAAAAGTTTGTTTTTATTCAATCTAGAACTTCCTTAACGTTTTTGTTTCTTTATTCTTTACATATTTAGAATATTATTTGCTAGGATCTGATCTTCTCACTTGAGAAAATTTTGTCCCAAGTTTTCTTCTCTTTGCTTCTAACGCTCCAGTCTGCTAATACTCGAAATATGTTGCTTTACATTACAAACAGAAAAAAGTAAAACATAACATTATATTTGTTATTATACCTATAGGGTAATAAATTTCAGGGTTCATTACTACATTTGAATTATTTAGAAATAAGGGCATTAGAATTATAGATATAGTGGGATTAAAGACTCAGTGTAAAATAGCACCGAAGATGTATTTCACATATACCAGTGGTCAAATACAGCTACCATTTAGTTAATATTAAATATTAACTAAATATTAAAGGATTGCTAGTTAGAATGTATAATACTCAGAAGAGTGTAGAGAAACAAAAAGACTTTGATATTTTAAGGAAACTATTATCTAGTTAAGGTGATTGGCCAGGCTCAGTGGCTCACACGTGTAATCCCAGAACTTTGGGAGGCCGAGGCAGGTGGATCCCCTGAGATCAAGAGTTCAAGACCAGTCTGTCCAACATGGTGAAACCACATCTCTACTAAAAATACAAAAAGTAGCCTGGCATGGTAGTGGGTGTCTGTAGTCCCAGCAACTCAGGAGGCTGAGGCACAAGAATTGCTTGAATCTGGGAGGTGGAGGTTGCAGTAAGCCAGTATTGTGCCACTCTATCCAGCCTGGGTGACAGAGTGAGACGCCATCTTAAAAAAAAAAAAAAAAAAAAAAAAAGATGATGTATTAAAATAAATGAAGAAGAAAATCTCCCATGAAGCAATAAATCAAGAAGATAAGATATAATACAATATGATCCCATATCTAGATCGAACATCACATACTTCTCGGAGGGTTTAGGCAGTCATAAGAAGCTGCAGTGGCTGTAGAAAAGGCAGAAAGAGAAAAGAAAGAGAAACCGGGAAGAAGAGAGAAAGAGAGACAGAAAATAAAACTCAAGACTATGTAGATAATATTCAAGGGATACATTACAATGGGGTATTGGCAGTCATCTTTTTTTTTCTGGCCTACAAAGTTTGGAGATGAGGGGAGTGAGGTTGAAAGGAACAAAGATCAGTTCTAAGAGGCTAGTAAAGAGATTTTTGGAAGAAATTTTGGGGGACTGTATGTTTTATTATTATAAAAGTATATGTGATATTACATTATAGCTAGGGTAGATGGGAATATGGTACAGCAGAAGTCATACTATGCAAGCCACATTATAGATCATGAAGCCAGAGTTGAGAAGTTGTAGTCTCATTCTACAGATCTGTAACTAGAACAGTGGGTTCAAGAACAAACAGAGAGAAGTAGGGAATTGATAAGTACTGTAGTCCAGACAACCAGAGTGTGGAGAATGAGTAAGCCAGAACACAATTTACAGATTGTTGGTAAATACATTTAGATTCATCCATTTTTTAAAATATGGTGTGGGAGGCTGGGTGCAGTGCCTCACACCTGTAATCCCAGCACTTTCGGAGGCCGAGGCAGGTGGATCACAAGGTCGGGAGATTGAGACCATCCTAGCTAACACAGTGAAACCTCGTCTCTACTAAAAATACAAAAATTTAGCTGGTTGTGGTGGCACACCCTGTAGTCCCAGCTCCTCAGGAGGCTGAGGCAGGAGAATTGCTTGAACCCAGGAGACAGAAGTTGCAATGAGCCAAGATTGCACCACTGCACTCCAGCTTGGGTGATAGAGTGAGACTCCATCTCAAAAAGAAAAAAAACTGTGTGGGAGCATTAAATATGTATAGAATAGATACGGAAAAATGATTCTCATAATAATTACTGATATTTCCTTTTCACAAGGAAATGATTTTAGATGTATATTTTACATAAATTATACATAGTCATTCTAAAAGCTCAAATAGTGCAAAAATATGGAGAATTATCTGAAATCATCCTACCATGAGAAAACCATATTTACCATTTGGTGATTATTTCTGTTAGTGAATCTCTTTATGTATACATGTTCACATGCATACATAATATATAATTTGTATCATATGAAATATACTACTTTTGCAAAAACTTTAGTATTTCAAGTTTTGTCCTAAACTTTGTTCTTCCTGTCCTCTTTTTTCTTTTTCTTTTTCCCATCTCTAGGTTATCCATGCTGTAAAACGCATGCATATCTTTTCATCTATGTCCCCATGCTTAGAAAATCCTACCTATATATGAGGTTTTATTTCACTGTTCATTTTAAAAACTGAAATTACATCATACGGTCAGCCCTTCATCTCCATGGGTTGCACATTTGAGAATTCAATCAACCAGGGATATATTTTTTTTAAATAAATAGCAGTACAACAATAAAAAATACAATACCACAACTATTTATATAGCTTTTACATTGTAATAAGTGTTATAAGTAATCTAGATATGATTTAAAGTATATGGGAGGATGTGCATAGGTTATTTGCAAATAATATGCCATGTTATATAAGAGATTTGAGCATCTGTGAATTTTTCAGGGGGTTCTGAAACCAATTTCCCACAGATATTGAGCAATGACTGTATACACATTTCTGCGACTTCATATTTTTGTTGAAATTCTTCTAATTGACTTTGTGGGGATCTAGTGCATTCTTTTTTATGGTTGTACAATACCCCATGGCAGGAATGTTTTACAATCTACTCAGCCATTTTCCTACTGAATATTATTCTCTTTGTTTCAGTCTGTCATCATGATAAAATCTGGAATAACCATCCTTATGTATATAAATTACTAATGCTTTTATTTCTATGTAATGATTTCCCAGGAGTAGGATTACTGGGTTTAAAGACATGTGCATTTTTAATTTTTAATAGACACTGGCAGATGTCTTTCCAATAAAACATACAATTTAATTTCTACCCTCTTTTCTACATCCCTGTTGGCAGTAAGTATTATTATTGCTCCGTTTCTAGCAGTCTTATGGGTAAGCTGTTATTACTTTAATCTGCATTTTCTTAGCTACTGGTAGCTGCCTGTTCATATTCTGGTCTAGTTTTATTATATACCTGATTATTAGTATTTAAATAAAAATAATTTAATATTTTATATCACGAGAAATAAAAATAATATGTGAAGGAAGATAAAATTGTTAAATATATTCTGTGTAATAACAAGCATTCCATAAACAGTTATGATATCATTTAATGCTAAGGCAATTAGGAAGACAATTCTAAAGCTACTCTAACAAGATCCAGGGAGCTCAGACAAATAACTTTGAGGGAATTTATTCCCTGATACAAAACTGAACTCAAGTAATATCTCTTCTATGAGATATACACAATTTTTAAAATAATAATAAGTTTCTGGGTGGGTCAGAGAATTTAAAAGATAGAAGAAAGCAATTTTATGAGTTGAAGGTAGATGTCCTTGACGCCAGCGTACCAACAACCTACCCAAATCCTGAGGAGAAAGTGCAAAAGGGAGATACACTAATTATTACAGCGATGAGGTTAACATGAAAGGCCATAAGGCAGAAGCTAGGGAAAGAATATACATATTCTTATGTAACAGTGGACATTTGTGCTAGAGGTATCTTTTGAATGCTCCACTTCCCAAGCATCTTTAATTCTGCTGCAAAGCCAATGCTTCCCAGCATGGCTTCTGATAGTGAGACCTGCGATGACCATCTGATTTCTCAACTCCAAGGCTAGTAGATTATTTTGTTACCTTTTAGATGGCTGTTTGCAAAGTAAATATTTTTTAAGTCAAGCGTTAGACTGAATTATTCTTATCAGTTCACATGTTCAACTTGCAACTCTTAGAGATTAATATATTTGTATATTTTGAATGAATTCAAATATGAATTTTTTCAAAAGCAGTTTGGCCATCTGGTTTCTCCAACAGTAACAAAATGCCTTTCACACACAGAGGAGAGCTTTCAGGATTGCTTGAACTTTGGTAATTGAAATGTGTCTTAAAGGTATTGATTTTATACTCAACATGACAGAATTTTAAGCAAAGAGATTTTAAAAAGCAATAATAAAAATAAGTTGAATAGGATATTTAAAAACAAAAACAAACAAACAAAAAACCCTTATACTACATGCTTTGACTAAAGTTTGAAAGCATACCTTAACACACAGATCCCCTTGGTAAGGGTGAAATAAGCAAGGTATTAAAAAAAAATTTTCTGGATGATTATTGGATGCTAATAATAACCCAAGTTATTTTGATACAAAGGTGCCCTGTAGGTTTAAAAATAAAAACAAGAACTTAAGGGAAATAAATGGCAAGTGGAGAACTCTGTGGTTATGGCCATACACTGCACGAAATACAAAATCTGCAGAATTCATCCAGGAAAGTCATCAAACAAATAAGCAGCAACAGCAAAAGCAACAATATTAACAACAAAACGAGCAAAGAAAACCAACTATTATGGGAGAGGGATCAGATACTAGAGTTATTACAATGTTCTATCTAAAATGTCCAGTTTTCAACAAAATTTACAAGACATGAAGATAAAGGAAAGTACGCCACACACAGGAAAAAAGAAAACAGCTAACAGTGTATCTCTGGGGGAGCCTATAAGTTGGAGTTAGAAATGAAGACTTTAAATATGTCCCAAAAGCTAAAAAACTATGGTTACATAATGATAAGAAAGTAAGATCACCATGTCCCACAAAATACAAAATGTCAACAAAGATGTAAGATTTTTCTAACGAAAGAATCAAATAGAAATTCTGGTGTTAAATATACAATTACAAAGGAAAAATTCACTAGAGGAACTTAACAACCAATTTGACCTGGCAAAAGAAAGAATTGGTGAACTTCAAGAAAGGTCACTGAAAATTATCCAGCCTAAGGAACAGAAAGAAAATAAGAAAATGAAGATTTTCAGAGATGTATGTAACACCATTAAGCATGCCAACATATGCTTAACAGGAGTCCCAGAAAGAGGGAGGCAAGGTAAAGGAGAAGAAAACTATATGAAGAAATGAAGACTGAAAACTTCCCAAATTTGATGAAAATGTTAATCTACATATACAAAATGCTTAATGGCCTCTAAGTAGAATAACACTAAGAAAACCACACAAAGAAACATCACAGTCAAATTAATGAAGATAACTAACAAAGAGAATCTTGAGAGCAGCAAGAGAAAAAGAACTTATGTCATACAAAGAATTTTTCATAAAATTAACAGGTGACTTTTTAGAAACACTGAAGCCAGAAGACAGTGGGATGACATCTTCAAAGCATTAAAAGAAAAAGACTTTTAGCCAAGAATTCTATATCCGGCAAAACTCTCCTTCAGAAATGAAAAAGAAATTAAGACATTCTCAGTCTTAGAAAATTAGAGAGAATTTGTC